>NC_056743.1:455497367-455574867 GCF_019279795.1 Protopterus annectens
GCCAGCAACTACCTGTTCATCAGTCAACAGGACATCAAAGGCAGATGAAATGAGCATTTCCAGCAGCTTCTGAAAGAAGAAAACCCCCACAGAAGCTGTATGGCCACAGAAATGGACTGCAATGAGAGAAGAAGAGGAGCCCACCCTAGAAGACATAACAGTAGCACTAAGGAAAATGAAGTCAGTGATAGCAGCAGGATGTGATGAGTCACAGCAATTAAGATAAAGATGCTGGGTGAGATAGGGGAGAAATGCAGTGTGGAGAGAAAGGCATATCCCAGATGACTGGAAAATAAGCATGCTCATGCCAGTATACAAGACCAAAGGGGACATCCACAACTGTGGGCAGTGCATAGGCATCAAACTCCTATCACATTGCTTGAAGGATCTGGAGAGGGTGATTGATAATGGATATGCAGAGTAGTAGAATGTGAGATGGGAGATGAGCAGTTTGGATTCAGATCAGGACGCAGCACAACTGACCCGATGTTTGGAGTGAGACTGATAGTTGAGAAGAAGCTAGAGATGAGGAAAGAGTCCAACTGGGCATTCCTAGACTTGGAGAAAGCATATGACAAGGTCCCAAGAAAGCTGATCTGGGCAGTACTGTGGTGGCTCGACGTCCAAGAAACACTAGTAGAATTAGTGCAGGCTATGTACAAGGACCCAATGACTCTAGTACAAATAATGTTTGATCTCATAGAGGTGTTCCTAGTTGGAGTGGGTGTACACCAGGGTTCAGCTCTGAGCCCACTGCTGTTCATACTGGTGATGGACTACATTAGCAAACCAGTTGGAAGGGACAGATCAACAAAGTTACTGTATGCAGATGATGTGGCACTCTGAGCAAGAACTTCAGCAAAGAATAGGGGAATGGAATGCAAAACTGAAAGCGTATGAGATAAGACAGTGGTTATGGCAGCAAATTGGGGAAATAAGAAAAGCTGATAACTGAGATAGAAAAGAAGATAGTGGAACATGTAAATAGCTTCAAGTATCTGGGGGGGGGGGTGATTGAGGAAAAGGGAAGTCTGAATGAAGAGGTCAAAGGCAAGAATTATAGGGGCTGCAGCTTACTGGCGTAGAGTCTCAGGTGTATTCTATGAGAAGCTGAAAAGTAAGGTGTACAAGACAGTGGTTCAACCACTACTACTGTATGTAACAGAAACCTGGGCAGTAAAGGCAGAGCAGTTGAAGAAGCTAGAGGTGATGAAATTGAAGTGCCTGAGAAAGGTAATGGGATGCACACTGTAGGACAGACAAACAAATAAGGACATAAGAGCAGAAGCCAGTGTAGCTCCAGTTGCAGAAAAGATCAGAGAGAACAGATTACAGTGGTTCAGGTACATGTGCAGAAATGCAGAAGACAATATGGTGTAGAAGATGTGGAACAGACAGGAAGGGGTAAGAGGAAACGAGGATGTCCAGCAAAGAAGTGGATGGACTGTGTGAAAGAAGATCTGTGACGGTCAGGCATGAGTGTTGAAGAAGGCAGGAGTGTGGCACTGAATCAAGAGAGATGATGAGAATTAACATGATACCCCGACCCCATGTAGAAAATGGGAAAAAGGGAGCCGATGATGATTTACTAAATAACCCAAACACAATGGCAAAAGCTACAGCAATATGACATCAAGTTTAGTCAGTAAAACTAGTGTTAAACTACTTAGGTGTGGTTCTTAAAGCTAGTGTTCCACCTTATATTTTTATCTATATACAGGACTCATCTACTAGCTTATTTAGGATGCAGTAGTTCTCAGCAAAATAAATTTGAAACCTTGTCTATGCCTGCTTTATATTTTGTGTTGAATAGTGAGAGAAGCAGTTATGACTCTTGATTCAACTATGTTATTGTACAAAAGAGATAAATGCTTCACCCCCCTCATAAGCATTTGCCGTCAAAGTGAGCTACAAGAATAAACCAGAATAAGTGTTTGCAGTACTGATTTGTGAATGCAAGATCTTCTGGAGTTTTACTCTCCACAAAATATCGAGTTGATATCCAGAGTCAGGGTTCTTCAAATTTCAGTTCACTCATTATAGGAACTCTGCAATGGTGTCAGTCTCAAAGTTCCATATCTGCTGTTACCACTTTACAGACTTAAATGGATGGAGCAGTGGTTAGCGTTGTCTTCTCACAGCAAGAGGTTCTGTGGTTCGATTCTCAGCTGAGGCGCCTTCTCTGTGGCATATGCATGTTCTCGCTATGTTCTCATGCTTTTCATCTGGGCACTCCAGATTCCTCCCACATTCTAAAGACCTGCATCTGGAGGGTTTCTCTCTAGTCCACTACTGCAAATAGGCTCTGTCTAGTTGGACTTTCCTGGTCAACAAATGTTAAGAAAGAAAAAAAAAGTAAATAAATAAGATGGCAGATTTGAAAACTGCAATGAACACACATCTGCAAAAAAGAGTTACAATTCTATCTTTGATATGGATAGGAGAAAAGAAAATATACATTTGTTTAAAATGGTAGCGTATGTGGTGAGCTAATAGGAAGACTTGGTGGGCCCATACTATTACATTTTATGTTTTAATCATTTTAGAGCAAGTATTGATTTACTCTAAGCCTGCTCTGACAGCAGACATAGTATATACTTTTCCTTAAAACTTGATATTACATGGCGTGATCTGTGCTTTTTGTTTTATGATCCTACACTCAGAATATCTAACAATTTACAAAAAGACAAGGCAGCTATTGTTTGCAGCTATCAATTCTATACATTTAGTTAATCTATGCTGTCAACAAATTGTTGGTCCTTTATTTTTATCCACTCAGAAAATTGCATTTACTACTGTTGTGTACATAGCATTATGCAATCATCCTGTAATGACATGAATATGCTATTCAGTATAAGAGAAGAGTGTTTCAATGTACAGAAGGTCCGCTACTGAAATTATTTCAAGAAGACCTGAGGGGAATATCATTATTAGTTATCCTATGATGGATTCTACCCATCACCATCTGAAGGAGACCCAATGGCTGTTGGTATGATGTAAAGAAAAATGTGATAGATTTAGGAAATGGAAAAGCATGTGAGCAGACGAGGTTTGCTGACCTCAAATAATATCAAGGAATGCAGTCTGCACTATCGCAGCTAAAATGACTGTGTACTGGAGATGACCAACGTGTAATATGGGGATGACTTTCCTCTGCAAGCTACAGTTTCAAATTTTTGAATAGTTTCATAAGAACAGGCAACATATGATGCATTTGTGGTTCAGCAGGTGAGTAAGCATGCAGTCTCAGGCAACCCATCACTACAAATATTTTACTCACCAGGGCCACTGCGTATGCAAAAAGGGGTAAACTGTACTCAGAAAAGCTCTAATGGCAGTCTGAATGATGGGTCTCCTTCATTAAATGATGCATGGAAAACCTAAAGGTTGTTAGGCAACAGAGGGAAAAGTCAAAGTGCAATTGTATAGTTGTCTATTAGGAACAAATATGAAGGCAGTGTACATGTTCTATGAAATATATACACCCAATAACAAATTGTGCTTCAGACTTTGGTGGAGTTTGATCTTTCAGGATACTATTTCATTTTTTTTTTACCATCTATGTTTTGATGCCCCTGCACTGGCCCAGTAATTGAGGAGCCACAATCCTCACCACTAACACCAGTGAGGGATGTGCACATTGGGAGGATGACAAGTACACACACAATAAAGTACAATTTCCCTTAAGAGCACACACAGATCACAGTCGGTCTGGGGTTGTTTTTTCTCTCTCTTTATCCAGATCCCCAATAAGGCTCCCCATGGGCACAGCTATAGGGTTAAGATCTCGGCCAAAGTGGTCAAGCCAAAACCTCCAACACCCTCTCTGTCCAACCAGTGCTTTGTGTCCCTGCCCAAGTAGCTGACACACACACTTCCAGATTTAATTTCTATACAAACACACAGACACTCCTGGGGAAGGCTGGCACAGGTTCCCTAGCTATGCCCCCTTCTGCCAGATTGTAAGGTAGTACCATCTGCCACCAGCCCCCTTATCAGCTACTATAAGGCCTTTCCCAAAGGGTGACCAATTCTACTGTGTAATGTTACTATTATCCAAATGGTAAGTGTGTCCAATACTAAAGCTATTTGTGTGGCCTGTACAGTGTCACCAAATAGATATTCAAGTACTCTAAGAGCTTAAATATCTCTAAACAATCCAGCCACAATTAAAAGGTTTAAATATATTTCATAATAAAAGCACAAGACAATACTCAGTAACTCACCACAGTGACGACAGAGTTCAGAATTACAGGAAATATTTTAAAACAACATTGCAGGACAGTCTCACATAAATACAGAAAACATCTAAACTGATCTTATTAAGTCTCTATCTATATCTAAGAGAAATCACTATAATCTAAGTCTTACTTACAGAGCCAGACAAGTGCTGATGAGAGGATGTTGTCAGAACCAAAGACAAATACAAAATGCACAGAGTCACTCTCTGCGATAGTTCTTAAGTTACTATCAAACATTTCTGCTGGGTTATCTCAGATTACATCATTTTTGTCTCCTCTGTGTCAAAAATACTTATTTTTCAGAAGTTTGCTTGGAACTGGAAGTCATAAAACAGTTAAATAATTTTACCTTTGAAACCTGCAATTATTTCCGTTTCCAGACAATAGAAAACCCCCCTAGCGCTAGACATCCTGTCTCTTAGCTGAGATAAACACCATTGTAAAACTATCTGCTTTTCTTGAGGGTTTGCAAGTTAACTCTGTATGTTTCAGCCTTTACCATCAAAACACACATTTGCACAGGCGTATAGGTTTTACACATTTCTGCTCTTTTGTGGCAGGGTACACTTTGGTTAACATTCTTGAAGCTCAGTACAGAACATACGGTTCAACACACACTTCTGCACCAGTATTTTAATGTACACATAACATATACTATTCCTACATTTCTAAGGCAAGCATACAAATCATATTACTATTCACAAATGACATAGAATTATTTACAAAATTCCAGCTAGCTGGGCATGGCAGCCTTCACAATTCTCCATTCCCTGAAAATTCAAGCTAGTTTTTCAAGTGACCCTTGAGAAACATTGCTTGAGAGGGTTGAGCCTATCTGGGAATACCTTATCCTATTCCCTGTCTTGAGACCCCATCTGCATTGGCATTGCTAACCCCACTGTGGTGCTGCACTGTCATATCACATGCTTCCAACCCTAGGCTCCCCCTTAGTAACTTGGCATTTTGCAAAGCTGGCTAGATGTAGCCATGTTAGGGGATTATGGTCTGTAACTACAGTGAATTTCTTTCCATACAGATAAGGCTGAAGTTTCTGCATTGCCCACACTATGGCTAGAAATTCCTTTTCTACAGCTGCATAGCATTCCTCCCTGGGTTGGAGCCTATGACTCTATGACTGAGATAAACCACTGGGTGCTCTTTTTCCTCTGAAGAAATCTGGCTAAGTACAACCTCCACCCCATGTTATGCAGAATCCACCTGCACGACACATTTTTGCTGTAATGTGGACTGGCTAACACAGGGTTTCCTCCCAAAGCTTCTTTAAGCTTCTGGATTACCTGCTCACATGCTGGGGTCCACACTACCTTATCTGGCCTGTTTTTCCTTGTCAGGTCTATGAAGGGAGCAGTTATGGTATTCTGGCCTGTTTTTCCTTGTCAGGTCTTTGAAGGGAGCAGCTATGGTACTATAACTGGGGACAAACTTTCTGTAGTACCCTGCTGTCCCTAAAAATGCCCTCGCCTGATTTTTGGTAACAGGTGCAGGCCATGCCTGAATTGCTTCCACTTTGGCGAGTTCTAGCCTGATCTTACCACTCCCCACTCTGTCTCAGGTAGAAGACCTCTGCCATACTTGCCTGATATTTGCAGGGCTTAATGGTCAACCCTGCCCTTTGTAGTCTGCCCAGCACCTCCCTGACATGTTGAAGGTGCTGTTGCCATGAACCAGCTGTAGATGGCAATATCATCTAGGTAAGGAAGGGCAAAATCTCCTGCTGCTGCTAGGATATGATTTACCAGCCTCTGAAAAGTTGATGGGGCATTTTTCATCCCAAAGGGCATTTTTGTGGACTTATACAAGCCAAAAATAGTCACAGAGGCTGACCTCTTCTATCACTGGGAGTCAAGGGCACCTGCCAGTAACCCTTGTTAAGATCAATAGTAGTAAGATACTTAACCCCACCCAGCTGCTCTAGGGCTTTATCTATCCTAGGCATGGGGTAAGCATTTGACTTTGTGTGACTAATTTCCTGTAGTCCACACAGAACCTGGTGCTGCCATCCTTTTTTGGTACCAGCACCACTGGGGAGGCCCAAAGAAGACTGTAGGACTCCTGAATTACTCCTCCAACATATCCTGTGTCTCCTCCCTCAGAGTCTGTTTGACTCTCTCAGGCACCCTATAAGGGGCCTGCTTAATAGGCTGTATCCACATGGTGCCTCACCAGGTGCACACTCTGGTTTCCTAGTGATCATGTCCTCAAACTCCTGTAACACTGCTCGGATTTCTCAAACCTGGATAGGTGATAGCTGCTGGGACATTGTTACCCCTTCCACTGGGGTGTCAGTCTGAGCCACACTGAGATCATCAGTCACCAGATTTCCCTCAGATTCCTTCTGCAATCCACTGCAAATACTCAGCACAAGGGGCTCCTATCATGGTAAGGTTTCATCATGTTAACATGATACAATTTGTGCTCCTGCCTAGCAGTTTCACCATGTAGTTAACATCACTGACCTTCCTTAGCAGCTTGTAGGGTCCCTCCCAAGCTGCTTGCAGCTTGTTGTTTCTGACAGAGATGAGAAGCATTACCTGCTGCCCTACAGCATACTCTCCAGCTCAAGCATTGCTGTCATACCAGACCTTTCTCTGCTGTTGAGCTTCTGCCAGGTTCTCCTGGGTCAGGCCCAATAGTTCCCTGAGCCTTCTCCTGAGGTTGAGGACATATGTCACAACAGACTCCTTGTGGGATTCACACTCACCCTCCCACTCATCTCAAATTAAATCTAGAGGCCCCCTCACTCTATGCCCATACAACAACTCAAAGGGTAAAAAAAAAACCTGTGAATTCCTGAGGAACATCTCTGTATCAAACAACAGATGGGGCAAATATTTGTCCCAATCCCTCTTAAACTGGTATGTAAATGCCCATCGTATGAACTTGAGTGTAGAGTTTAACCTCTCAACAAGACCATTAGTCTGGGGAGGGTAGGGGTGGTCTTTAGGTGATTCACCCCACAGTACTTCTACAGACAAGCCAGCAGGTCTGACATGAAACTGACACCTCTTAGTCAGTATTTCTTCTGGGAAACCTACCCTGCTGAAAATCTCTAACAAAGCATTTGCCACTTTTTCTTCCTCGGTGGAGGACAGAGCCACTGCCACAGGGTATCTGTTAACATAATCTACTAGGATATACTTTTTCCCTGTAGAACTTGGGGTACTCAGAGGCCCTACAATATCCATAGCTACCCTCTGAAATGGCTCTTCAATCTCAGGCAAAGGCATCATAGGAGCTCTCACCTTGCCTCCTGCCTTGCCTACCTTTTGGCACTGCTCACAGGTCCTGCAGTACCCTGTTACATCTCTGGAAATTCCAGGCCAATACAAGTTCTGCATAAAATGTGTCATTGTATGTTTTATGTCCATACAACCTGCAAAGGGAATATCATGGGCTATGGCTAGAAGTGCCAGACAGTAAGCTCTAAGCACTACCAACTGTTGTATTCTCTCACCTTCTAGCCCTCTCTCAGGGAGCACTCTCTATACAGTAATCCTTTATCCCAGTATATATTCCCTCTTCCTTAAGAATCAGGTGCCTAATTAGCTTACCTGCCTCAGGCCTTGCAATGTAGGGTCTGAGAGCTGAGCCTGTCTCAACTCTCGCTTTGTAACCCTTCCCAGCTCTGATTCCATAGAAAGTCTGATATTCACTGACAGTGATGCCTCACTGTCAGCCTGGGTACTACTACTCACCTCTATCCTTGAAGTTACTCTGTCCAAGAGAACATCAGTACCCGCAAGCAGCTGTGGCTCACCTTCGGTCTCACTTCTATAGCGTAGCTCCTTCCCAGAAGTAACCACCTCACCAGTCCTGGCTGCAAATGTGCGGTCTGTCTAGGTCTTCCCCAGGCTACCAGACCCACATGCTTGCCTCCTTGCTTGACTGCATGTAACTGCATAAACACATTGTACTGCCTCATCAAAATCCTTCCCTATCAAGCCATCTGCAGGATGGTAGCTTGGTACCATTGTTGTCTCAAGACAGCCTACTGTTGGCATTTTGTCTTTCCCACTTACTGGCTCCCTCACCTTTTGTTTCCCACCTTGCCTCCGTGTGCATCTGTATGCCACATGGTCCCAATGGTTGCATTCAAAACATTTAACCCTAGGTCGTGCATGTGTACCTGGACTAGTGGCTTCCCCTGCTACTGGCAGATTCAGTTGGGGCAGTCTGGGCTGCCCACCATGGAATCCTTTAGACCCATGAGCAGCACTGGGTATCCCCTTCCTGTGCAGGGATGCCCTGCTTGCTAGGTATAGGTCTCACTTCTTCCCCAACTCATCTGAAGTAGCACATTGTCTATCAGCTAACCAGATCCTCATGTCCTCAGGCAAAGTGCTAATGGCTTGTTCCCTCACCAAAGGATCTGCCAGCCCTTCAAAAGTGGTGACCTGACATCCACTCACCCACCTATGAAAATAAGTGCTCAGTTCAGCAATATATTCACACACACTTTCATCTGCCTTGCGTCTATGCTCACAAAACTTTCTCTTACAAGTTTCAGGTGTTAGCTTAAAAAATTCTAACAAACCATTCTTTACAGCATCATAGTTAAAACAGTCATAGTCAGATAATTTAGAAAGTACATTTACAACTTTACCATGGAGCAACGTGGTCAGGAACCATACCCAGAGTATTTGGTCAACATCATACTGTTTAGATACCCTCTCAAACATATGAATGAAACTATCAAAATTATCCCCCTCTGTAAACTGTGGAAGAAATTTACTGACCTTTTGTGATTCTGGGGTATGGTTACTCCCTTCCCTTCAACTCTGGCGAAGAGTCAGCATCTCCTTTTCATGATGCCTCTGACTCTCCTCCTCCATTTCCAAGCACCTGGCATCCAACTCAAGTCTCTTTAGCTCCAGATGGATTTTTACGTCCTCTGCAGAAAGGTTGAGCTGTCCATTCTCTGAGTGTTGTACATCTCCACGGCCAGTCTGATTGTCCTCCTGATTGCTATTTTCTGATGCACCTGTGACCAAAGCTGCAATCATGTCTGCCTTAGGTTTCCATGCACCAGTCCCTTAGCCTGGCACATCTCAGCTATTTGGCATCTTGTCAGCTTGCCATACCTCTCTGCTGACATGCTTGCCTGCTGTCCCTGACTCATCATCTTCTTTCGGCTGTTCCCATTAGGGTTCACCACAGCGGATCACCTGTTTCCATTTCATCCTGTCCTCTGCATCTTGCTCTGTCACACCAACCACCTGCATGTCCTCGCACACTACATCCATAAACCTTATCTTAGGCCTTCCTCTTTTCCTGTTACCTGGTAGCTTCATCCTTAGCGTCTTTTTCCCAATATACTCCGCATCCCTTCTCAGCACATGTCCAAACCAATGTAATCTTGCCTCTCTGGCTTTGTCTCCAAACCTTCCAACCTGGGCTGACCCTCTAACATACTTATTCCTAATCCTGTCAACCCTCGTCACACCCAGTGCAAATCTTAACATCTTTGACTCTGCCACATCCAGCTCAAACTCCTGCCTTTTTGTCAATGCCACTGTCTCCAACCCAAATAACATAGCTGGTCTCACTACCCTCTTGTAGACCTTCCCTTTCACTCTTACAGGTACTCGTCTGTCACAAATCACTCCTGACACTCTTCTCCACCCACTCCATCCTGCCTGTACACTCTTCTTCACCTCTCTTCCACAGTCACCGTTACTCTGAACTATTGACCCCAAGTATTTAAACTCATCCACCTTCGCCACCTCTACTCTTTGCATCCTCACCATTCCTCTATCCTCCCTCTAATTCACACACATATATTCTGTCTTAGTCCTGCTGACATTCACTCCTCTTCTCTCTAGAGCATATCTACATCTCTTCAGGGTCTCCTCCACCTGTTCCCTACTCTCACTACAGATCACAATGTCATCTGCAAACATCATAGTCCATGGGGACTCCTGTCTGATCTCGTCTATCAACCTGTCCATCACCATTGCAAATAAGAAAGGGCTCAGAGATGATCCTTGATGTAACCCCACCTCCACCTTAAACGCATCTGTCACTCCCACCACAGACCTCACCACTGTCACACTACCCTCGTACATATCCTGTCCCACTCTTACATACTTCTCTGACACTCCTGACTTCCTCATACAATACAACTCCTCTCTAGGCACCCTGTCATATGCTTTCTCCAAGTCTAGAAAAACACAATGCAACTCCTTCTGACATTCTCTGTTCTTCTCCATCTGTAGTGCTCTTTCCCGGCATGAAACCATACTGCTGTTCACTAATCATAACATCCCTTGTTAACCTAGCTTCCACTACTCTTTCCAATAACTTCATGTTGTGACTGATCAGTTTAATCCCTCTGTAGTTACTACAGCTCTGCACATCACCCTTATTCTTAAAAATCGGTACCAAAACACTTTTTCTCCATTCCTCAGGCATACTCTCACTTTCCAAGATTTCATTAAACAGTCTGGTTAAAAACTCCACTGCCATTTCACCTAAACACCTCCATGCTTCCACAGGTATGTCATCTGGGCCATCAGCCTTTCCATTCTTCATTCTCTTCATAGATATTCTTACTTCCTCCTTGCTAATCCACTGCACTTCATCATTCACTATCCCTGCATCATCCAACCTTCTCTCCCTCTCATTCTCTTCATTCATCAACCCCTCAAAGTACTCTTTCCATCTCCTCAACACACTCTCCTCACTTGTGAGTATGTTTTCCTCATTATCCTTTATCACCTTTATCTGCTGCACATCTTTCCTAGCTCGGTCCCTCTGTCTAGCCAATCAGTACAGGTCCTTTTCTGCCTCCTTAGTGTCCAACCTTTCATACAACTCTTCATATGCCTTATCCTTAGCCTTTGCCACCTCTCTCATGCCATGCACCTCATCTCCTTATATTCCTGTCAACTTTCATCTCTCTGACAATCCCACTTCTTTGCCAACCTCTTTGCCTGTATACTTTTCTGTACTTCCTCATTCCACCACCATGTCTCCTTGTCGTCCTTCCTCTGTCCCGATGTGACACCAAGCACCTTTCTTGCCGTCTCCCTTACTAGCTCTGCTGTAGTTACCCAGCTATTTGGTAACTCTTCACTGCCACCCAGTGCCTGTCTTAACTCCACCTCACAATTACCCTTTTTCAATTTCCACCATTTGATCCTTAGTGCTGCCCTCACACTCCTCCTCCTCTTCTTGATGACCAACGTCATCCTACAAACCACCATCCTATGCTGCCTAACTACACTTTCTCTGGTCACCACTTTACAGTCTCCAATCTCCTTCAAACTGGCCCTCCTACATAAGATATAATCCACCTGTGTGCATCTTCCTCCACTCTTGTATGTCACCCTATGCTCCTCCCTCTTGTTAAAATATGTATTCACCACAGCCATATCCATCCTTTTCACAAAATCCACTACCATCTGACCTTCTGCATTCCTTTGTTTAACACCATACTTACCCATCACTTCCTCATCCCCACTGTTCCCTTCACCAACATGCCCATTTAAATCTGCTCCAATCACCACTCTCTCACCCTTGGGTACAGTCATCACCACTTCATCCAATACACTCCAAAATTTTTCTTTCTCATCTATTGCACACCCAACTTGTGGAGCATATGCACTAACAACATTAATCATTACACCATCAATTTCCAGCTTCATAAACATCATTCTATCTGACACCCTTTTCACCTCCAAAACACTCTTCGCATACTGTTCCTTCAGAATAACTCCTAAGCCATTTCTCCTCCCATCCACACCATGATAAAACAATTTGAACCCACCTCCGATACACCTAGCCTTACTCCCCTTCCATCTGGTCTCTTGCACACACAATATACCTACCTTCCTTCTGTCCATATCAGCTAGCTCTCTCCCTATACCAGTCATACTACCAACATTCAAAGTTCCAAACCTCACTACCACAGTCCTAGCCTTTCTCCTCTCTTCCTACCTTTGGACATGCCTTCTGCCTCTTCTCAGCTAACAAAAAAAATAAAATAGTTGTGATCTGAATTCTGAATATTCACTGCATGGCTGATTTAGAGCACAAAAACACCTTCCGTGATCACTGTACACAAACTACAGGAGTACACTATCCACATCACTACAAGGCAATTAATATGTGATGTAGCTAACTCACTGCTATCAACCAAGTAATACTTGATGTGGCTATCCCACCACTGCCAAACAATTAATATGCGACACCCATGCACTAGTCCAGTAATCAAGGAGCCTCAATCCTCACCACTAGCACCAGTGAGGGGTGTGCACATTGAGAAGGATAACAAGTATACACACAGTAAAGTACAATTTCCCTTAAGAGCACACAGAGATCACAGTCAGTCTAGGGCTGGTTTCTTCCTTTCTCTCCAGATCCTGAATAAGACTCCCCCTGGCACAGCTATATGGTACAGATCTCAGCCTAGTGGTCAAGCCAAAACCTCCAGCACCCTCACTGTCCAGCCAGTACTTTGTGTTCCTGCCCAAGTAGCTGACACACACTTTGAGATATGAGTTATATACAACACACTGACATTCCTGGGGAAGGCTGCACAGGTTCTCCAGCTATGCCCCCTTCTCTCCAGACTATAAAGTAGAACTCGCTGCCACCAACCACTAATATCAGCTACTATAAGGCCTTTCCCAAAGAGTGACCAATTTCACTGTGCAATATTACTGTTATCCAAATAGTAAGTGTGACCCACCCAGAGCTAAAGCTGTTGGAGTGGTTTGGACAGTATCACTGAATACATGCAATGTACGCTAAGAGCTTAAATTATCTCTACACAAAACAGCCACAGTTGAAAGGTTTAAAAATATTTAATAATAAATAATAAAACCACAAGACAAATCTTATTACTTCAACACAGTGACATTACAGAGTTCAGAGATCACAGGAAAATGCTTTAAAATAATACAGTAAAATAGTCTGACATAAATATAGAAAACAGCTAGACTAATCTGGCAAAATTTAAATCTAACTCTAAGAGAAATACTAAGATCTAAGATCCTACTTACAGAGCAAAGGCAAAGTGCTGGTGAGTTGATGTGTTCAGGTTCAGACAAAATCCAAAATGCTCTCCTTTCTTTCTGCCCTTAAATTGATAACACGGTACTGCTGAGTCATTTCAGATTACATCATTAACAGTTCTGATTTGGTTTCCCAGGCTCACAGAACTTAAAATGTACATTTCTTTTTGTAATCTGCACCTGTAGGAAGCCACAGCAATAAGACATTTTACATGTAAAATCTAGTATTTAACTCTTTTCCTTAGACAATAGAAAGTATTCCTTAGTCCAGACATCCTGTCTCTGAGCTTGAGCTCAGTTATACAATGCTTTACTTATCAGCTTTCTTCCAACAGGGTGCACTGCGGTTACATTTTTGATGCTCAGAACATATAAGTGTTTTCTTACATTAGTAAACAACCTGTGGATTACATTAATATTTACAAATGACATAGAATTATTTACAAAATTCTGTCTAGCTAGGCTGGCAGCCTTCACATTTATAATGCCTTTTTTCCCCAGACCTGGCACTAGTGCATACACCTGGATTGGCACTTTTTTTATCCTGAACCTGTGTACCCATCTATCTCATTTTTAGTCTATCATTCTCCATTATATATAAAACACAGTCCATATAGCAGTGACATTTTTTGAAAACAGAGTACACCACATGAAGGCACTCACCAAGATTTGTGGATGAATTTCATTCCGGAAATATTGCTCCCCTTTTCTTGCTGATTTCAGCTTTCCATTGTGACCCCATATGAGGAAATCCAGCATTTTTAGGTCATTGTGGACCCAACACCTGAGCTTTCTCTCAACAAATTCCATTTATTTCTGCTTTAGTTCAAAACTTTCTCTCATGGAGCAAACAGGTATACTCCAGTCTAGGAGTCCCCTTTTTTATAACCTACACAAACAAAGAACATTGCAACAGGTACCCCATACTTTGCATAAGGATCTTGTTCCAAAGAAATCAAAGTGTCTGAAGACCCTTATACAAGAAAAGAAACATTATCATCAAGTAGCTGATGTCCCTAATCAATGATCTCAACACACTTCACCAAATGTTGACACTAGGTACTCTACAATAATGATGCCTATGTGGGACATAAACAAGTTAGGACTAAATCTTATCTGTTTCAGATTACCAATGACAGCTTGGAAAGTGGTCAGTCAACGCAATCTCTTCCTACAAGTAATTTACATTCCCTCCATCTGAACACAGTGACAGATTCTCTAAGCAGGTCCAGGACAGATCCTCATAAATGGATTTTAAACAGGGAGGTATTCTTTCCACTCACCCATCAGTTTGGAGTTCCCAGATAGACTTGTTTACATCAGTATTAGGCAGATGAGTCTATTTTGCTCCAGGCCTCCTTGCAAACAAGCAATGACAGCAGACACCTTTTGATAACCTCCAGGGGGAAGTTTGTCTATGCCTTTACATCTTTTCCTCTGATTTCCAAAGTTATCCAAAATATGAGAGAGGAAAATCCAAGGATACTGATGTTTATCTTGTTTGGGTCAAGACAACATTGCGGCTCACTTTACAAGTAATTGTTCAAGTGTCATTACCAAACTCTTCCTTTCTTGGTGGTCTAATTTACTGAGGACAAAGGGATGGCAATATAAACCTACAGACTCTGAACCTTATGATATGCATTGCAGGATTTTAATTCCTTTCAAGCACCTGTTCTCTCAGGAAATGCTGCAAATGTTTAGAGGCTAGAAAACCTAATACAAGAAATTTATATACATTCAAGTGGAAAAAATGTTTCTATCTGGTGTCAAAATAGAAACCAGAACCCCAGTACAGCAGTGGCTCTTCTGGCCCTTTGATGTCTCTATCAGTTGCTTAGATCTGGCTTTTTGGCACTTCTGGGCCTTTGATATATCTGTCAGTTGCTGAGATTTGGTTTAGTATACACTTCTGTCACGGTACATTGTTCAGCTATTTCTGCCTGTTTGCCACTGGATCCTCCTTTATCTAATGTTGATCATATCCATCTGTTTCTTACCCTCCTTTATCTAACATTGATCATGTCTATTTCTTATCCTCCTTTAACTTTGATCATGTCTGTTTCGTATCCTCCTTTATCTAACGTTGATCAAGTCTATCTGTTTCTTATCCTTTTATCTAACGTTGATCATATCTATCTGTTTCTTATCCTTTTGTCTAACGTTGATCGTCTTTTTCTTATCCTCTTTTATCTAACGTTGATCATGTCTGTTTCGTATCCTCCTTTATCTAACATTGATCATTTCTATCTGTTTCTCAAGGGCAGTAAACCACAAAGAGAGTGGACACTTCTTGGGACTTGAACTATATATTAGAAAAGTTAAGTCTTCCTCATTCTGAGGTAGATGCTAACTCTTCTTTGAAAATTTTGATCTGGAAAACTGCCTTACTGGTAGCCTTAAACTTAGCTAGGATATTCTTAGTACACACTTAAGACCTATAATAGCTTCAGTGGCTTCTAAGACAGAATTATTTACTGTTTTTATTGACAGAAACAAAGAATGTATTTGATGACAAAATGCACGTTTTTCAGACTGTTCTCATTTTTTTTTTATTTTTAATAGTAGTGTTGCCATGGAGGCTGCTTTAACCGCAGTTTTTTCAATATCATCTTTTCGTACAAGGAAACAAATATTTTTCTCATTAATTTCTGGCCTGATATTAAAATTTCTGAGGTACATGGATATTTTTATTATTTGGGAATGTAGTGAACAAGCCTTGAATTAACTTGTTCTTTTTCTGAATGCAAGTACAGATTTCCTGGAATTCACTTGCTCTTATGATAGGGACATTATTAATCAAGTAGATGTCAAGATTTACATGGATGATTTCATGAATTGATACCAGTCTAATATTTACTGTAAAGCTGACTTTTCAAATGGCTCTTTACACTTATTTGCTACCACCTTCTCTGACAAAGAACTGCCTTGTTTATTGGACAAATGGTAAGGTTATCTAGACTGGCTTCAAATAACAGTGCAGTACTGGTAGAGTTGGAAGTTTTGGAATCAGTGTTACCTCATGCCACTGGTTTATAATATTGCTTTTGAGGTTGTTACCAACAGTTCTTTTAGGCTTTATCATATTTTATCTAATTACAGTTCAGGCTGGCAAATCACAAATTGGACCAGAAAGTACAGCAGAGCTATGAGCATTGCTTTTAACAAAAAAATTGAAGCTAAGGAAACTAGGATTAATAACTGTAAGGTTGCTTTTGTTTCTAAATTGGGTGATAAGCCTACAAACTTGGCAGAAATATTAAAAACTTACGACAGGCAGGTAATAATGACTAGTACCAATTTGCAGAAAGATAAAGTAAAATGTGGAGTATAAACATAATGTAGATTTATACATGAATCTTTTAGAAGTTCATTCAGTAAACAATTTTCTGTAATGTCACCTTTAAGTGTAATAGAAAGAGATGCTTGCCACCTGTCATGTACAGCTTTTTATGTTAGTAAATGGAATATACTTGGACATTTAGGATTTATCGACTTAGCCTTTGTTGACTGGGTTAGCCCCACTAGGCTAGTAGCCTTCTTTCAGGGGATACCCGAGGTTGCATTTATACTACTGGGAGAAATTTGGTGAGGGCATCAGGGAACTTGCGCTACTCATTCGTGTTTAGGAGTGCTGCTTGTGGTGCTCTTCATGCTTCCAGTCTGGATGCAGAGGCAGCTCAGAGATGCAGGAAGAAACATGGTGAGTGGTGAAGGTGAAAAAGGAGAGATGGTCAGTGTATTGGAAGGTAAGGAAATTGTATGGGAGACGAGAGAGTCTGGTGTTACACAGTGCAAGGCAACTGTGAGGACTGAGGAGGGAGAGTAGCAGTTAATGTTGCAGAATGTTTATTTAAAGGACATGGTGAATTGAAGTGCACCAGAGAATGATATGGCAGCATCATGGGGTGAGATTATGGAGAGAATACAGGAGGAGGTGGTGAGAGAGATTGTGAAAAAGGAAAAGTATGTGTAGGTGGTGAAAGGAGGAGTAAGATGAGCAGAGGAGTGAGTAAGAGAGATGGCAAGGAAGAAATTTGTGGTAAAGCTGAGCAACAAAAAAGAAAAAGGGCTTGAAAGGTATGAGGGTTGGGACACAGTAACTGCACGCTTGGGTACTTTCTCTAAGGAGGTAAGAACTTTTATACTTATTAACAAAGAGGTATTTTGTGACATTTTGTTTGAGACAAGAAAGTACATGGAGAAGTTTTTAGAACAATTTGAAATAAAGAAAAACTGTAATCCATGGAATTAATATGTTGTACAAAAATGTAATAGAGACACAATAAAGATAATTTGACTGAATCTGTCAGCCAGCAAGTTTGCTATATCTATGACATTTGTATATGTGGTGTCCGTGACTACCATTTCTGAACAGATCTGGGTGCTTCCTTTGAAGTTGCGGACATATGAGAAGAAGGCCTTATGATTGCCTCTAGTAGACGTGGCCAATTTGGACTCTGCTTTGGAGGATCTCACTGGTGCTGTTATTTGCTTGTTAAGGCTAAGGAGAGATTGCTTCCTGTTGGGCACCTGCTCCTACTTGGTCCTGGACAGCAATTTTTTACTTTTGTTATAGAGTTTATCACAGATGTCCACCAAATAGATTACTCTTCTTTGTGGATGATTATTTAGTCCTGTCAGGTATTCTTGATTCCATGTTTCTATATAAATGAATGTCTAGTGCGTTGGTGTAGTTTTGGATATTGGTAGCAGTTGCTACAGTGGGAGAAGGGGTTGTGAAGCTGTTTATTCCATCCCTCAGGAGGCTGTAATCAGCTTTGGAAAAGTTATTTTGTTTGACCCTAGCTAGAGGAGAGTCAGGGGCGATGATGACTTTGAAACTGACTGGTCTATGGTCGGATCTTACCAGAAAGGATGATACTGTAGGGATGCTGCAGTGATTACTCAAATTGGTTAATACCAAGTCCAAGCTATTATCACCTCTTGTGGGGGTATTGGCTAGCTGTTCCAAGGCATTTGCATTGCCGAAATCGAGGAATCTCTGGGCATTTGTGTTTTAGCATGAGTAGTTCTTCCAGTCTGTTTGGGTAGGTAAAGTCACCTAGGGTCAGGGTAAAGAGTTGAATCTTGATAGATTCAAAGAGGTCCAGATAGGCAGATTGGGCATCTAGAGTCAGATTTGGGGGTTGGTAGCTATCTATAATTTGTAATCCACACTAGCACCTCTGTCAGGCAAAGCAGTAAAGCCACGGATAAAATCTTCAGTGAACACTCATTTATTTAGCAGATTCCAACAGCTGCAGAACCACCAGCACTAACACAAAACACATAAACATCTTAAAGTTTCTGTTTTCATTCGATGCACCATCAGGTGAGGGCCATCTGGATATATTTATTCTTACAATAGTCCGCTACTCTCTCTAGATTAGTATAACTGCCCAATAAGGCCCTTCGACCAGCAGGAATCTCCTCTTCCGGCAGCATCCTATAATTGAATAGAGGTCTTGCCAATGGTTAACTTCACCTGGAGTGTCTCCTGTATGATTAAGATAGTTTACAAAAAAAGAGAAAAAATACATGAAATGAATCAGGAGAAGATTAAGAATATGTTATATAAGCAGAGGTATTTTTATAAGGAAAAAAGAAGAGGTTGCTCTATATTTAAATAGGATAATAAAAGAAAACAGAGTAATAAGAGAACTGCAGAATGATAAAAGAGAGCGATTACACAAGAAAAAACATTTGAGCTAATAAAAACACATATAAAATACTTTTAAAAGAAGGAAATAAGATAGACAAAAATGTAAAGTTAAAAACTGAATAAAGAGGATAATAAAAGTTTGGAAGAAAGTATAAAATCATTTAATGATATTTTAAAAGTAAATATGGAAAAAGGTACTGGACTGGATGGTATTGAATATCACATGTATAATAATATAGAAGAGTGGCAAAAAGTGTAGTTTGTGGAAGTGTTAATGAATGGTTGGAAAGGGAGTTGCAGAAAAATAAATATGTATAGGGTTATAAAATTCATACGGAAGAAAGGAGAAAAGGAGGATGTTAGAAATTGGAGACCTATAGTATTGAATAATACAGATATAGTTATGAGAATAGTAGGAAAATGACTAGGAAATAAAATAGATTTTTGGAAGCAAGGGAAAGGGAGTCAAGATTTACTATGGATAATGAGACAGATGATAGATGATACCATAAATAAAAAGTTTGAAGCTAAAGTTATAGTAGGAGATTTGAATAAAGCACTTGATAGGATACAGTACGAATGTTTGTGATATGTAAAAAGGTTGAAGCTAAAGTTATGGTAGGAGATTTGAGTAAATCACTTGACAGGATATAGTAAGAATGTTTGTGATATGTTAAAAGAGCATTGTAAAATTAAAATTATAAAAAATAATTACTTCAGTATATGAATTTAATACTGTGAGCATAACATTAAAAAGATGATTAAGTTAAGAAATAAAAATAGAATGTGGCATAAGGCAGGGATGCCCAGCAAGTAGTATTTTATTTGTATTTGCTATGAACGTAGTAAATAAGATGAAAAGAGTGTTAAAAATGGCAGAATATAAGATAAAAGGAGGAATGCAATTCCAATAATCCATACATATGCAGATAATATAGTTTCAATTACGAAGAGCAAAGGAGTAGCTGGAAGAAGGGATCGGGTAATTAAGTTGGTATTTAAAGATGATTGGTTTAAGTATAAATAAAGACAAGAATAAAGGGATTTGGAAGCAGTTAGAAATCTTATACCAGATTTGGATGGTACAAAAACATTTTTTAAATGGAATGAGGTTTTTTTTTTTTGGAGATTAACAACAAGCGAATTGTTTGTTAAAGCTAATATGCTGGGGAAAGTGAGAAAACAGAACAGGTTTTCTTGAATTGTACAAGAGTAAAAGAATTATGGAAAAATGTGAAAATAAGATATTGGAAGATTTTAAAAATGCCAAATATGTAAATATGAATACGTTAGAATGTGGGTATTATGGCAAGAGAAAACAAAAATAGGTGAAGAAAACTGATAAAAAAAATTCCATATTTTATGGACTATATGGAATAAAGGAATAAATTAAATGAAATTTAATGGAAAATGGGTATTATCAGAGATTTTGAAAAATATACGTTTTTTTTTATAAAAACAGGGTGGGGGAATAATTAAAGTATATAAGGGTATTGTATTGTAAATGTAAATAATTGTAAGCCATGTATATTATGTAAATGATGTAAATAATGTAAATGTGATGCAATAATAAAAAACCTCTACTATTTTGACTCATGCTGTGGGATCAAGTACCAACTCAGGCAGATAAGGCTTCAGTTTAAATGTCTCATCCGAAGGACGAGTGTACATGGCATTAAAGCACAAGGTTTAAGTAATACACTATATAGGTATAGCCAAGTTTCTGATACTTTTAAAAAGAACGTGTATTACATTTTGGAAGAATTGCCATTTCAAAGAGGAAGATTTTGGAGGAAAAATTAGAATATAGAAAACTGCATTGGCAATTATTTAATGCAACACAATTCCCTGGATTAAATGTTAATGAACACACCTTGGACCAAAGTTCTACTGTCAAAAACAACCAATGTGGAAAATCCAAAACTGAGGGAGGAAACACCAAGCCAAGACTTCAGACAAATATTTATTAAAACAATAAAATAAAAACAGTAAAAGTGCACAATGAACGCTTTCAGGCAAACATGCCCTTCATCAAACAGCATTCAACAAACAACACAATAAATTTAAAATACTCTTCCTCCTATCAGAATTCAGTAGTTTACCCTCCTTTTTCTTAGGATAGGTTTTAAAGGGACAATAGCATTTAAGCCTGGGGCTTTCAGTCCCATGCCTAATGATCCACCTTGTTTCATTACATTCAGCATGTTTATCTGAAAGCACTCAGTGTTCACTTCTAATGTTTTTATTTTATTGTTTTAATAAATATCTGTCCGAAGTCTTGGCTTGGTGTTTCCTGCCTCACTGGATTAAATGTTTACATTTCTATAGTGAATTGTTTTGGTGCTTAGATCAGCCAAATTATAACATTTTTTATTTATGTAGTTTACAATGCTTTAAAATAACACGGAACTTTTATAAATTTTTGACCTTTTATTAAGGCAGTTTTTTCCTTAGAGGTCATGTGAGCTGTATGAACTTTGTTCAGAAGGAAGCAATTGTCATGTGATTTGAAAGTTGTATAAAAGGACATGGTTGTTATGTAAGGTCTGAGGAATTTCCATTACATTTGGGAATGAAAGTGCAAACCTTTGGTGAATAAATCTAAGATTGGTTGCGCCTTTGCCAGCATTACTTATTTTTGTAATCTTTTTGTACACTGACTTTTACTTTTTTATCCTTCTTTCATCCCTAATGTGGTTTCTACATTCATTTTAATCAGACTTGTCGATCTAACTACTTTTTTCCCAAACCATCAAAATAAGGGAGAAAATCTAAGCCATTAAGTATTGCTCTAATTCACTTAAAATGTTACTAGAATTACTTCTTTTGTATCAACATGCATTTTCTGAACAATATGAAGTATAAAATTATAAAGTCTGGCATTATTGACTGACAGCATTTTTCTCTTTGGTCCTCAAGGTAAAGACCTTCTAATCAAAGTAAAAAAATGGGGGGGGGGTGAAAGGCCCAAAATCAGGGAAAGATTTTAAATATTGCTCATATAAACTTAGAAAGTTCATAGACTAACAGGCATTGTATTAAAATTTTCTAAAGGATATGAAGTGCGAAACTCAAATGTCTGCCATTACTTAGTGACCTCATTCTTCAATAATTTTCCAGAAAACCTCTCAATTTATGTGGGGCAGACCATAAATCTCTATGTAATTCTGGACATTTGAGAGGTATGGAATGTGGTACTGGCGTTTGTTAATGATATGCAAGTATTTTAACAAATGCTAGTACTGCACTGGCAATCCTGGCAGAAGCCATGAATTACAAAATGTGTGGTAGACTGACTGACTAGCCAGGCACTTTAAACACCTTTGCACATGTAGAAGGTCTGTGCACATGTAGAAGGTCTGTGGAAATGTGTCGTTGAGTTATCTGTATATAGCTAATAATCTGGTACTGACACGTTTTGAGTATAAGCAAAGTCAGAATATGATATGAATAACATTAGGTAGTAATTGGACTTTATTTGATTCTAAAATGAGTCTTTATAGATAACATTATGGAAAGAAGTAAATATTTTAACATAATTTAATAGATGGCAAAGATGGTAGAAGACAAGTAGATCTATCAGTTGTATAATACAACATCAAACAGGCATGGTAGCAGAGCTTGGGAATTTGTAGTATTAAGGATGTCTGTGATAGGTCTATGATCAGATAGATTCCTGTGATAGATCGAGGTAGGTTTGGGGGGGAATGTGTTAATTTAAAGGATAAACTTTTAAAAAAAGAAACTCTTTTTATTTTGAAATGTAGTACTTTAGAGCCCTTAGGGCTTAATAAGGAATGTAACTGGAGGTATGTAATTTAGTGATGATAATTTAATTGTCTTTTTAATTGTCTAATTGATAAAGGTATGATTATTTAATCTGCTGTGTGCTTGGTGCATTTTACTCTTGGAAGGCTCTTTTGCCGAGGTGCTAAGTCTTATTAAACTGTGAATATATTGGGTTCTTTGGTCATTGTGGTTTTGTTTTGTTCCTATTTTTCTTAGTGTGTTTCTCTTTTTTTGGTTTATATATGGCCACTGATCCTGCTGATAACATACATGTTTCGAGATGACTCTACAGATAGTAGTCAGAGATCCATGGAGCAGTATGTTTTGCAATGTAGTGATAAGGGCTCTCAAAATGATAATGCAAGTACGGTTTCAGTTGAAAACCCATTTAATGGCCCTTCAGTGTCTGTGCTGCAGCTCCTGATATGGTATGGAAACATTTCATGGGAGAACACTATTGTCACTTCTGTGAATTCATTGCTGCTTTCTGCAGAGGTACATAACTTAAAAGAGAAGCTGGAATCATTGCTTCTAAAGGAGACTTAGCACCCAGATGAATATTTTGAGCTTGCAGAGATAAATACAAATGGATATTGCTGCTAGAGGTCTTAGAGCCTCTCAGGTTCCTACAAGTCCCTTTGATGAAACAAATCCAGGGGATGCCACTTTCCGTAAAAGGTGGATTGAGGCAGCTCATCGTTGCTCAGTTGAATGGGTGCGTATCTTAATCAATAGAGACCACCTTAAGAAAAGACGGCTTAAGGAAGAAATTATGTCATTAAGTACTGAATTACAATAACACATTTCCTCTGTTAAATTAGATGAAGTTTTGCGTAATATGAATGGCAGATTGGAAGAGCTGGAAACAGAGTTGGTTGAATGCAAAACTATGAAAATTTATAGAAATATCAAAGATTACAGTTTGGATCAAGCGTTTCTTTGGAAATGCTCACGTGATAGGTCGTCTTCTGGTCGAGGAAGGAGACCTTATAATAATATCTCTAATAGTAGTTCAGTTTCTTTTGCTAACTCTGAAGAAGCCGATAGCAATAATGACACTGACAGTTATTTTCCAACACTTCCACAAGCACAGAATCTCGCTGATATGAACAAACGCTTTCAGAACAGTGATAACACCAGCAGTAAAAAAACGGGGTTGTTATGATGGGGGACAATCTAAGAACTTTGGGAGAAACTACAAATATCAAAAAACAAGAAAACATGATGGAACTGATAAGTGCAATTTTTTCAGGACTCTTTAGAAGTGAACTTGTCTAAATGTGAGATTTCTGATGTGGTGCTATCTGTGTTACAGTTGGCACTTAAATTTATTCCGACAGCCTTACCTTGACTTCATGTGTTAAAAAGTGATATATATATATATATATATATATATATATATATATATATATATATATATATATATATATATATATATATATATATATATAAAATTTATTTATAGATAGATATGTGTCTACTTCTAAATTTTGAAGTTTCAAAACTTCGAATTTGTTATGGTTGAGACATAAGATCAAAGATTTAAACGTCGAACCATTTAAATGGAGATCACCGTACAGTGCAGAAGGTATATTTATTGTTTTCCTTACTGTAGTGCAATATCGGAGTTGGCATATTTAAATGGCAAGAGGTGTGGAGGGTGTAGGAGGGAAAACATAAACAAAGGATGTTTTTGTTTTTATTTTTTTTGTTTACATTTTATTTCGGAGTTTCAAAACTTCAAATTTGTTATGGCCGAGACCATAGGTTTGATGTTTTGAAACTTTGAAATGCAGAAGTAGGCCCATATACATACATACATGCATAAAATTTGTATATTTTGTAAGGGTCAAATCTAAAGCCTAATGGTACAAAGATTGTGTCCCCTTCAGAGCTATAACTGGATTGTCTTATAGATTTGTTTGGATCAAGCATGATGGTCTTCAATGACTTAGGAATTGTTTGGTAGTCAGTTAATTTAATAAAAATGGTCTGTTTGCAAATAGAGACTGGTATTCTGCACCGAGTGCACGTTACCACTCCCGTTATCCTTCCTTTCAGCAGATTTAAGGCTGACTTATTCCTCTTTTACTAGCTCGGTTATGAAATTGACATACAGTGATTTATCCCTGCCATCAGTTGACAGTAACAGAAAGCTTGAATGGTACCTGACAGGGTTGATGTACTGGTTGTAAGTCAGGATTCGGTCCATGCCACTCCATGTGAGAGGGATGACCTTTGCACCTTCAAGTAAATAATAACCACTTTGCATCACGTCTTCATTGGGAAAGGGGTAGGGGAAAATTAAGACTTCGGATGCTTATGTAAAGTTTAACTTAGTCTGAGAGGACAGATTGTCAGCCAGTTTAGCATACAGCAGTAGGAGCAGCTGTTTATATCATATAACTGAAGTAGTATACATTGGGATGGCCTTGCCAAATTCAGGAGATTTAAATAGATTAGCTTTTTTCAGCTATCAGGAAAGCCCTAATTCACCCTCATTCCTAGCAGATGTTCTGTTGGAAGACATGCAGTGTGTGTAACACTGGACTGCTTAATCTTTCTGCATGCAGTGACCTCACCTCCACAGAACAAATACTCATGCATGCTTCTCCAAGTCTACCCTGGGGAAATCAGTGTATACATTTGCCCCTGGACATGCACCCAACCCCCACTACTCTTGAGGCAGGCGAGTGGGCTTACACAAATCTTTCCAGTTCCGTCCCCTTGCCAGCTCTATTTGAAAAGCACAGGCTGCATTCAGGAAAAGACAAAGGCACCAAGTCTTTATCTCTGTTTCTCTATCTCAAAGTGACCACCACATAATTAGATATTTTATTTCTTATTGCCATCTGTAAACTACTGCAAAAGTTTAACATATCTATGCGAGTCTGTGCATGCCTAGGTCAAAGTGACACTTTTGATTAAAGCAATTAAATATTTCCATTGTCATTTTTCAAAAGTCAAAAGTACTAGAAAATATACTGTGTATATCAGGTGCATAAAATTCTGCGTCTTGAGCCTGAGGCAAGAAGTTGGAAAACTTATTAAATATAAGTTGTATCTCCAACTGCAGCATATCAGAAAATTGTACTGCCTATGCTGATACATAAATATTTAATTCTAACAGGCTAAGAGCAGCTTTTGATAATCTGAATACTCTGTTATGCTACTTGGGAGGCAAGTAGTCAAATGAAGGTGAAAAAAATTAGCCTTGACAGCCTTCCTTTATATCGTCTCTTTGAATAATTCATATTTTGCCTTTGTCTTCGCTGATGTTCACTGCAAGCAGAGACATCACCTTTTGGCCTTTTGGCAAAAATCAAGTGAAGATTGTTAAACATGATTTTTGCTCTTTTTTTTAAGTATGTTAAAGTGATACAAATGTGTCTCAGTGATTCTAGAATATTAATACAGGCACAGATAGATTATAATTAATCAGTGATTGTTTCAAAGGTAACGAGGGCTCGTACGTTAGGGATTTTAAAGAAGAGTATCTTGGGAGATGGTAGGAGGCAATGTTAAGTACTAGCCTAATGAAATATGCCTTACGATCATTTTAATTTCAAGTTTAAGCATTACATAATTTGCCTTCTTAAATCTTCCAACTCTAAGATGAATGTAATACTTTGAGAAGCAATCATATAAGTTCTCATTTAGTCTGCAGCTTCATTACATTAACTGGGGAGATAAGTCTTTAATCTTGTTCGCTAAACTGATTTTTAGGTTCTGAATTTAATTTTGTCACAGTTTACATTAAGAATAAAAGAGATTATATAATTTCACAGAGGCTTTCAAGTTCCTTATCCAGCCACAGTATTTGTGGATAAAAACCTTTTTTGGTGCAATTAGTTACTGCAGGGACAAGAGAAACATCCAAATTAGCTTCAATACATATTTTTTATTAAATTTTCAAAAAATCCTAAGGATTTTCAAGGTTATCTGTGACATATTCCAGATGACCATAGGAACAATCTCATGAGAAAATGTGAGCTCCTTCAATGAGAAATGTATATATATATATATATATGTGTGTGTGTGTGTGTGTGTGTGTATATATATATATATATATATATATATATATATATATTTATATGTATATATGTATATATATATATATATATATATATATATATATGTATGTATGGATTCACTTCATAACACTGAAAGCGAGAAAACTTCATAATATAGAAGACCAAAACACTGAAAACACAAAGCATACATATACTGAGTTTAAACAACATAAATAATAGCACTTTCCACCAAGTGTAAGCAGGGGGGCAAGCCCCCCTGCACCCCCCCATGTGAGGGGCTGCAACCCCCATACCCCCTGCTACTTAAATATATCAACTCCAAGATTGCACTTAGTATAGTGAAGTGCAATCTTGGAGTTGAAATATATAAATAGCATTGGGTGTGGGGGTGCAGGGGGCTTGCCCCTTTTGCTTACATTTGGTGGAAAGTGCTATGATTTATGTTGTTTAAACTCAGTATAATTATGATATGTGTTTTCAGCGTTTTGAGTTTTGATATTTTGGTATTATGACGTGAATCCATACACACACACACACACACACACACACACACACTCTCACACACACACTCTCACACACACACACATACATATATAGGAGCACTATGCCCCTTCCCTGGGGATTGTGCGATCTCAAGTTAGTATATACAGTCAACAAGGGGTATGGGGAGTGCAGAAAACAATAGATTTCTTTTGTGTGTTCTGAGGTTTTACCTTGGAGCATGCACATTAGGCTGTCAATGTTTTTTTTACAATGTTTTTAGTGTCACTGTACTGAAGTTTAGATTATATATATTTATATATCACAATGCCACATGCACTACTGTCCCAGCTTATAGAGACACTTAGACTTCTTGAATTCTATTTTACTTTGTCATCTCTGACCTTTGCTGAAATAAAGAAATACCTAGTGTCCTTGCTGGGTACAGTTATGTAGCCAATAATCATGGAATCGTATACAAACATTATGTCATTAATATGTTTTATGTCATAAGTGACAGAATGCCATGCCAGTTTTTCATTTCAGCATCTCAGCTGACTATCATGGGTAACTCTATAATTCAGAAGTGAGTCACTCATTCAGATCACTTAATTACAGGCCCAAATATTTACAAGAAATGCAGTGATTCTTCAAGAAACAAAACTTAAATGCCTGAATTTGCATTCTTGCATTATCTTGTGTTCTTACATTCTCAGTTTTTCAAATGAGTCAACTTTCAACTCTAGTGCTTTTTTCATGATGTGTGAACTTTGAGTACCACGTTTATGCATGCTCAGTTTCTGTAAACCTCCAATCATTTTAAGCTGCCATTCTTTTAAGTATCTTATCAAGATATAATAAAGCAGGTCCCTTCAGTAGACTGACTCTTCAGAAACTCAAATTTTATGTGACTGAGACCATATGATCAGCTTTTATAAATTCAGTGTATTTTATGGAGATCACAGTACAGTGGGAATTGAATAATGTACCCTTTCCCCAGTATACTGAGATCTTGGAGTTGGTATATATAATTTGCAGGGAGGTATGCCCTTTTGCAAAAACAGATTTTTTATGTCTTTTTTTTAGTTTTCATTGTTGTTTAACTTGGATCATATTCTCTTGACTATGTGCAGTTTGATGTTCCATAACATTGATGTTTTTAATAGGGACCCATAACAGAGTGGTGGAAGTTATGCCAAATTTAGTCGTTCATTGCCAATGCATTTGAGCCCTTGGGCATCAGTCTCAGAATCAATGTTGACCTTTCAGGATCAAATTCCTACATAATTCCTACATTGGCATAGCTATAATATATTAAATAGTAATTGAAATGTTGCAAGAATAAGGGTGATAGAGCGAAAAAAAAGAGCTGAAACCATGCAAAGGTGCAGAATAGCTTCTACTGCATGTTAGTTCTGGTAAAGCAACACAAGGGTAACTACCATTAAATCTCTGCTAATCGTATGCTTAAAGTCACTTTATGAAGAATCTTTATTTTATAAGTAATTGAATTTTAATTATACACCTCATGTAAAGTTGTAAATGATTCACAAAACTGAACTTTCGTGGTAGGTAATGGACAAAGATTTACACACAACTGCAAAGCATGCTTGGTAATCAAAACAATTTCTTTGGAAAAGCAGTGTCTTTCTTACATTGTGGTTTCATTACTACATTACATGTTTTAATTTGTAATGTATTGTGTTATAAGTAAGAAACTCCTATTGAGGCATTTACCATGTAAATTTAGTAGCCTACACATTCATTTATCTAGTGAGGCAATGTAAGCTCAGTCTTTCATGATGTCACGGCAGGGGGATTCAATTTGAGGAAAATTTCATAAGGCGATCTTTAATAAGAAAATAAAAAGGCAAAATGAAAATACTTTTGGAATTAAATCTATAACTCAATATTGCATTTGGCAAGGAGATTATGTCCATCTCCAGAAATATGTTACTTACATTTGCTTCAGCATGTGATGAATATATTTTATCTTATTGTATTTATTTTATTAACAGTGTTAGTCACACTAAGACAAAATATGTGAACAAAGCTAAGAAATACAAACGTATCTACATTTTATTAAAAGAGACAGGGCTGGATTCACGAAGGCTTGCACGGAGTCTAAGAGTAGAGTAAGACTCCAGACATCCAATATGTCTGCCGAGCGATCCAGCAACAGCCGGCAAGAGCGTGCATGAGAGTTCCTAAAACTACTCTTGCACGGACAGTGTTATGTTATGCAAATTACCTCATTTGCTGCTGAAAGCTATGCAAATGAGGTAAATTTGCGATCCAGGAAACACTAACCTGTAAGAGTAGAGTTATTTGCAGAAATGTACTCCATTGGTAACGGAGTACTGTTATGCAAATAGCAAAATGGAGCTATGACAGCTCCAAATAAAGGATGCATCCAGTTGAGGAAGCATACCAGTGACCGAACATAAGGCCATTGGCATTTTTATCTGTTGCAAAATATTAAAAATATTTTTTTTCTCAGATGTTTAAACGTAGCGCAGCGCCTCGCAAAAAAACAGAAAATAAAAACAAAAGAAGTCAAAAATAGGCATTTTATTAAAAAATATTCCTCTGCCATGCAGCTGAATGGCAGGCTGAAGGCAACATGGCTACTGAATAGTGGTTGCTAAGGGGGGAAGCTCAGTTTAAGAGATGTAACCAAGCATTAGTAGGCAATCTTATGCAAATGAGGATAAGGATAGTGAATCCCAATTTTCCCTGCCATGTGAACCATGCCCCTAGAGTGTAAGTGTAGGATTGGGGAGTAGTAGAGTAGAAGATAGGTGACATCAAGAGGGGGTATGTATCAAAGACTGTAAGCTTATTGGAGCAGAGTGGCATGTGTTTGCTGTGAGTTACTCAGGACTGGAAGAGGCGTGTCTACAGTTGTCTGAACTGAAACCCAGAAACCGAAGGTGTACGCAGTGGATATCACTAATGTTTCTTGCAAAGATGCTTACACTGTGCGCGCATGTAAACCCATCTAAGCCTGTGTGCGCGTGTGTGCAGCCGTGTAAGCCTGTGTGCACCCGCCTAAGCCTGTGTAAGGTTGTGTGCGCGTGTTTGCATGGCACAGCCCCCTGTGGAAACAGAAAGGGAAAAGGAAGGAAAAGAAGTAGTAGGAAGTTAACCAAGAAGAACTATCAGAGCTGCCAGGTGAAATATATCAGAATCAGCCAATTACACTGGCAGTACACTAGCCCAGCCCAGCACTTAAAACTCTGCAAACAACATTCCCCCATGTTTTTCTCAGAAACACTGCAACACTGCAGTCTACAAAGAGAAGTGAAAACTTAAAAAGCTTAACTGAGACAAAAAAATGTTAGGGGCTGCCATTGCTATTATAAGGCAACATGTGCAAGATGCTGAGGGTGGTGCCATTGCGAATGCTGCTGAGCAACCCACAGTGAGGAGACAGAGAAGAGTGTACAGACCCACAGTGAGGAGACAGAGAAGAGTGTACAGACCCAGGGTAACCTACCAGGGACTACATGAGTTGGACATAGTGGAGCGCTATAGAGTGGACAGAGACCTCCTGCAGCAAATTGTTGAGCTGTGCAAGCCACGTCTCACACACACAACCAACAGAGGGGAACCCATCCCAGTGGAAACCAAGGTATGTGTTGGCCTAAGAATACTAGCAACAGGTACCTTCCAGAAACCAACTGGTGATATGATGGGGACTTCACAGGCATCAACATCTAGGGTACTGCACCAGTTCCTGAATGCCATGTCAGCACATGTCGGTGATCATGTATATTTCCCCAATTCCTGTGAGGCATTGGCCAGCAATATGCATCTCTTCCAGCAAATAACGGAATACCCTGAGGTAGTGGGTGCAATTGACTGCACTCACATACACATCAAAGCACCAGCTGGTGAGCTGGGTAGGGCCTACATCAACTGCAAGGGCTTCCACTCCATCTGCCAGGTCGTGTGTGATGCCCAGGGCATAATACTGAATGTGTGTGCTGGCTGCCCTGGAAGCTACCACGATTCCCATATCTGGCATCTGACAGCTGTACCAGACATTTGCCAATGGGGACATCCCTGACTGTCACCTAGTGGGGGATGCTGGATATGCACTGGAGCAGTGGCTGATGACACCCATCAGAAATGCACACACACCTGAACAAGAACTGCATAATGAGGCACACGCACAAACATGAAATGTAATCGAGCATGTTTTTGGGATGCTCAAGTCATGGTTCCGGTGCCTGGACACATCTGGAGGGCCTTGCAGTACTCACCAACTACATGTACCCAAATTGTCATGGTATGTGCCATGCTACACAATATGATCCTGCAAAAACCGCTGCAGCAGGTACAGCATGGGGCAGGGCCAAACAGCCACCCACCATTGCCAAGGCCTGCACAGGCACAGCGTGACTCAGAAGAGGAACAACCTGAGCCTGCCCCAGTAGGCAGAAGGAGGCATGCCCAGTATGTCTTGGCCTTTGCAAAGAGGCAACGTATAGCACATACACTGGCTCAGTAGGAACCCTGAAATGATACCTCTCTCTGACTTGCACATAAAATAAAAGGGATGCCTAACTTGACACTACCTGTTTTCAAACATGTATAGGGAGTGTACTATGTGCATCCGACATAGGCAGCCCTGCAGCACCACCTGAGGCATGATTGCCATGTTTTATGCAATATAAAGCAGTGCTAAGCAGCTTTTACCACTATTTTGTATATGTAAATGTCGGGCAACGTTGAACAATGTTGGCCAAGGTCGGGCAAAGTTGAGCAAAGTCAGGTAAACATGCTCATATTTGCTGTACTGTTCCTTAAGCAGTTTGGTCTGCCCAGCATGAAAATAAAAAGCAGTGACAGGGCTTGAACCAAGGATACTGTGCACTATAGTCACAGTACTGAACCACTAAGCTATGACAGCATTTTACTGGCACAGACACAGCAGGACAATTGTACATTAATGCAAACACAAAGAAATGCTGTAGCATGCCCCTAAAGAGGCATATGGGTAACCTCCCACACAGGCTTATGCAGACAGAGAACAGAGACAGAGACAGAGAACAGCAGGCCAGGTGGTTTGATGTGGGTTGGGTAGGCTATGAAGTCGCAATCTAATATACGTGACATTGGATGCTAAGATCTGTACTACAGTAGTATGCCTCAAGCCAGTATGATAGGCAACAGTACAGACTGAAATGGTGTACCTTACATAGCAGTGCAGGCTTAGCAAATGTGTATAAGTTTCAGGTGAATCCCTCATCCTATGTACACTCACAGTAACAATTAGGTGTGCCCCCAGGTAGAAAATGTACAAGGAATAGCTGTCCCCCCCTGTATGTAGAAATGTTAAGTCTATGCAAAGTGTCTCATGGAAGCCCTGCAGGCACAGCATGATTCCGGTTGATTTATGACATAAAGGTGAGCCCTGCTGTAAGAATACAACTTGATTTCTATACCGGGCATGCTCACACACATCAACAAATGTAGTGGATTTCATTCAGCATCACACTGAAAGGTCATACTGGTCATGCTCCCACACTTCAATAAACGAAGCAAATGTCAGGCAACAACATGCATATGTCAGGCAACAACATTCTGAAAAGTCATACTGGGCATGCTCACACACTTAGGCTAAATATGGAGGTGATAATAAGGGATCTATGGACAAATGTGGATAGTCATCTCTACTTCCAGAAACACATTCACAAAGTGATCAGAATATCATGCAATGTGTTCCCACAAACTGCCAAGGTCTGTGCATGTAGGTCAAAAGAGGTTCCCTCTACTCATCAGACCCGTCAGAGAGTACCACAACACACTTGCGATGAATCAGACTAGGCACCTTCAGCAGCTGGAAAGACCACTGAAGTACCTCAACAAGAGGATTACTGGCCTCAAACAGCTGACCCATGCAACAAGACTGAATTTAACCCAATCTGTACTCTGTTGCATACTGTCTACTCAGGAGATCTCTGCACAACAGACAGGTCCATGTCATGGCAAGACTCGGATCTGTTCTGAGTTACAGCTCAATGGCACTAAATATACAGACCCAACTGATATTGCCAACATCCTGGCAGATAGGAACAGTGTTAACTTTACCCCCCTCTCACCCATGAAAGAGCACATCACTATAATGGATGACTGCAAAGTTGCTGTCATCATGGCTGCACAGGTAAAAAACACTCTCCAAAGCCAGTATCACAGCAGCCATGGGACCAGATAACCTCCCAGGCTGTGTTCTACACAAACCACAGAACGAACAGGCACCACACTGACATACCATGTTCAGTCATAGCCACACCTAAGGCTTTGTGCCAGCTGAATGGTGCACAGCGATGGTTATCCCAATACACAAGGGTGGAGACACCACGGACCCCAGGAACTAGCACCCCATTAGCCTAATGAGCCTGCCCTTCAAGGCCATGGAATGTATCATCATACAACTTATAAAAAAATACATTTGTAATCCCCAAACCCTGGACCACAGCCATGTTGGGTTTGTAAAATGCAGATCATGTCTCCTAAACCTGATAGATGACATTGAAGCAGTCACCAGAACCGTAGACAAGGGTAAGGTGGTTCGCACAGCCTATGTAGATCCTGCCACGGCTTACACCACCACCCCACACTCTGTAAATATAGATAAACCCACTAAACGAGGTATAAATTGCTATGTCACAAGATGGGTTGCCAACAGGCTTGCTGACACAACACACACTGTGAAAGTAGCAGACTCCATGTATGTCTTTGGACCAGTGACGAGTGCAGTACCACAGGGTCCAGGCCTGGGTCTTGGCCTGTTTAGTATCTACATCCCTGAAGTAAACTTTAACATGGAAGGTCTGTGGCTACTGAAGTTTCCAGATGACTGCAAACTAGGAGCCATAATTGTAAACACTAAAGATGTGGACATCCTACAAAAGGGCCTCACTGAGACAGATGGCTGTTGTCAAAGCCATGGGCTCAAGCTCAATGCCAAAATGTGCATTGTCATCCCCTTTGTTAAAAACTCTGTAGCCATGAACTACAACATAGGCGGTAGTATACTTAACACTGAAAGTGTGACAAGAGACCTTGGGTCACAGGTGGACAGTGGACACAACTGTGATAATCGCATCCCCACAGTAGTCAGGAAATCCTCCTATGTGGCACACCTCATCACAAAAGGTGTCTCATGCAGAAAAGAGGAGGACATTGTTCCCCTCTACTCATCACTCACTAAAACCATAATAGAGTACAATGCCTCTTTTGCTATGTACCTCACAAGACAACTACAACAACTAGAAAGCCTGCAGTAATACCTCACAAAGAGCATTAGCAGCCTGAAATACATGCCATACACAGACCATCTAAAAATGCCCTAGCCGTACTCCCTTGCATATCGCCTATTCAGAGGTGTTCACTGCTTAACATACAAAGCTATATCAAACACAGAGCTGTTGGACATGCTTCACGTAAAACACTCACATTCCCTTTGATCTTCGGACCCAAAACCACGAGTGAAATACCAAAGGAAGGGGTGTATCCATTTACCGTATGGATACCCACACCTACAGGTTAGTGGCACAGCATGAGGCCTTGGAGACCATGCAAGTGCAACTAAAATTGGGCAAAGCTGCTTATCAGATTGTAGCCTGCTACAGATCACCTACCTTGTCTCAGGAACCTCACTCAGTAGTCCTGAGAACAGTGGAAAATGAAAAGGTCCTATCAAACAGCATTATATGGGGAGATTACAACTACCCAAACATTGAGTGGGAGAATTACTCATGTACAATGTCCTTTGACCAATGTGTCCTAGAGTTTAAAAACCCTAATACCCTGGAACAGCTGGTCACCATGCCCACTAGAGGTGACAACATACATAGGTTCATAGGTTCATAGGTTTATACTAGGCTATCTGCCCTAAGGCATTTATAAGCCTAGCCCAAATTATTGTGGCTTACGCCAACCCCTTATATGAAAAAATACTGTGCCCATTAGTTTGTTGTGCCTCTGTCCAGCAGTGACCCAGAGATGATTCCCGGGGTAAACCTACGATCTCCCATCCACAGGTCTAGATTTCTCTTGAACAGAGTCAGCGAGGTGCTCTGCCTCACATGGACCGGGATTTTATTCCACAGCATAGGGAGTCTCTGAGTGATAAATCTATCCCTCCAGCACATCCTATTTATATCCGTGCTAAGGTTTAAGTCGCTTGCTCTAGTGGTTTTGGTGGATTTGGATTTTTTGAGGTGGAGCATGTCCATTAATTCCGGGTTGGACATGGCCTTGTATGTCAGGCACATGTCACCTCTGAGCAGACAGTATGCGACTGAATAGAGCTGGAGTTTCTTCAATCTGGCAGCATATGACAGATTTTGGAGTCCCTTTATCCTTTTGGTGAGGAACTTTTGGGGTCTCTCCAATTGCTGCAGATGTCGGGTGAGATACATCCCGAATGGGGCATTGTACTCGATCATTGGTCTGATAAGTGAAGAGTACAGGGGAACAATGACCTCACTAGATCTGGATGTGAATCCCTTCATGATCAGGTGGGCAATGTAGAAGGTCTTTCTAACCACTTTAGCAATGTGAGTGTCAAAAGAAAGGCCACTGTCAACCTGGGTCCCCAGGTCCCTGATAACCTCTTCTGTGCTTAGTGGATTGCCACCTATATGGTAGCTTGGGGTTACCTTGTTTTCCGAAGGGTATGACTATACATTTTTGGCGTTTAACTTCAGGCCATGGCTCTGGCACCAGCTATCTGTTTCCGTGAGTCCCTTCTGAAGGATATCAGTGTCCGATGCACTTTCCACTATGGCGCCCAGTTTGCAGTCATCTGCAAACTTTGTCAGCCAAAGTCCTCCCATGTTGGCCTGTACTTCTGAGAAGTAGATGCCAAACAATAGGGGCCAAGGACCGAGCCCTGTGGGACACCACTTGTGACTGGCTTGGAGTCTGACACAGCGCCAGCAACTCTAACCCTGTGGGTTCTGTCCTTAAGCCAGTTTGCAACCCATCTTGTGACATATGGGTTTACATTTAAGCTGGTAAGTTTTTCTACAATACCGAGTGGGGTATTGTGTCGAAAGCCTTTGCAGGGTCAAGGTAGGCCGTAGGGGCTGCCTTTCCCTCATCAATGGCCTTGGTGTCTATTTCGAAGAAGTCGACCAAGTTCAAAAGGCATGATCTTCCCTTGACAAAGCCAAACTGGGTCGGGTCCAATGTCTGCAAGTCCCCTATATCTTTGTTTATGAGCTCCATTATGATCCTCTCCATAGCTTTGCAGACTAGACTTGTTGAGCTTATGGGGCGGTAATTACCACGGTCCGTGAGGCGCCACCTTTGTGGAGTGGGACCACAGTTGCCGTGCGCCACTCCTTGGGCACGTATCCTGTGGTAAGGCTGAGATTAAACAGCTGCCTTATGTGCGGGTTTAATTCCTCATTTAGCTCGTGTAGCACACAGCCGGGGACACCATCCGGTCCCATTGATGCTGTGTTTTTAGCTTTAGAGAGCAGCTTTCACCTGCACATTTGAGATGTCCGGGAGGCTACACTCGGCTGGGATAGTTATCTCTCCTTTAGGGGGGGGTGAAGTTTGCACTGAACCTGTCTGCCAGTATGTTGGCAATGTCTGTGGGTTCAGTGATTTTTGTATCATTTTGGACTAATTCTGAGCATATCTGTGAGTTTCCACCCAGGTTCCTAACATAGCTGAAAAAGGCCTTATGATTGTCCTTTGAATCCATGGCAATTTTTCTCTCAAAATTGGCCTTAGTTGATTTTATGAGTGCTCGTAATTTTTACTAATAATGATCAGGGTGACTTCCTTTTATGGATTTTGTTCTATCATGTAATAGCTTTCTCCTCTTATTGTAAAGTTTGTTAATGGCTGGGGTCCACCAGACTGGACGTTTGCCCTTTGTGGAAAGAGTCTTGGTTTTATTTGGGATTGCCTGATCCATGCAGTCCTGGAGGTGTTCATAGAAGGCATTTGTAAGGGCTTCCGCAGCTTGGGTTGTGGTTTCCTCTGACTCAGGGGCCTTGAAGGATACCACACCAGTCTTGAGTAGTGTGAAGTTTGCTTTAGAGAAGTTCTTCACTATGGTCTTTTTGTTTGGGGTGGGGCGGGATGTGGATTTCCAGTGAGATTAGTTTATGATCAGATCTCACCAATGAGGATATACTTCGTGTGGAGCATTTTGTCCCCATGTTTGTGACAATGAGATCTAGTATATTTTCTCCTCTCGTGGGAACAGTGACTAGCTGTTCCATGGCATTTGAATTTATGAACTCCAGGAACCGTTGGGCTAGAAAGTTAGGGCTTGAGTAATGTTCCCAGTCTATATTCGGGTAGTTGAAGTCACCCAATATGATGGTGTTTGGAGATACATTTATACCCTCCAGTGTCTTCAGGAAGGCTGTGTGGGGTTCCTGAGTTTGAGAGGGTGGCCTGTAGCATGCTACAATTTGTAGAGCAGTTTTGCCTATTGTTAGTTGCACCTGGATGGTTTCCGAAGCTTCATGCGTTGCCACCAACCTGGAGGTGTGAGTATCCTTTATGAATATGGATACACCCTCCTTTTGTGGAGTGGTCCGGGTTTTGGGGCCGAACGCATGATATGAGGTAAAACCTAATAGTGCCGGGTGCTCTCAGGAGCCTTGAACCAGGTTTCAGTTACAGCACAGACATCGATGTTCTCCATACTGAGAAGGGCCTCGAGTGCGTGCATTTTGAGATTTAGACTTCTGGCATTGAGCAGCATTACCCTCAATTTCTTCCCATTTTTGTTTTCTAGGGTGGTAGGTTTAGAATTTGAGCCTTGCCTAAAAAGGCACTATGGGGTGGCAAGAGCCTTAGCCAATATCCGGAATCCCAGGGTGACAGGTGCAAGCCGTCCCTTGCGAAGCAGCGTGGCTTGTCAAGCATGTCATCCCAGGCAGACAGACACTGGATCCCCTTTGAATGACACCAGACATTAAGCCAATTGTTAAAGCTGATCATCTTGTCTCTATATTGTGGCATCATTCTTGGTGAAGGAAGGATACTGCTCAGGGTTAGGGTCATACCTGCCTGGGCTACATAATCAGAGAGCTCCTCTATGTCTCTTTTCATGCAGTCCAGGGAGGTGCCTCAGGTCGTTTACACCAGCATGGACAATGACTGTGTCATATTTGTACTTGCTGTGGAGTGACCAGTGCTTGTGTTATGTGGTGGATTCTAGCGCCCGATAGGCAGCTTACTGTGACCCTCTCCTTGTTCAGCCTGGTGAGTGGGACGCCAGTGTGTCTGACTATGGAGTCACCTATGACAAGTATGTTTGGTGTTGTATTTGGCCTTAAGGGCTGTGACTGCTTTGCACACTGCTTTTGTGGTTTATGTGTTGCTTGTGGGGTGTCTTGAGGTAGCAGTTGTTTGGGTGTCTGCTTTGGAGGCCTCTGCTGTTTAGGTAAATTTTACTCAGAGCCTCCAGTATGTCTTTGTGTGTTTATGTGTTTGATTCAGTGGAGTGGTAGCATTATGTGAGGCTGGTTTTGTGGTGTGTGTAGTTGCCTTCTCCTCCTGTCTGGTCTTGCCAGTCCTGAGTTGAGAGAGCTCAGCCTCCAGTTTGGCTAAATAGCTGCATCTCTCAAGTATTTGTGTTATGTGGGAGGAGGAGAGGGTTGTCTGTGTACATGAGGCAGTTATAACATTGCCTCAAGATTCCCAGATTCACCAGCTGGACCGGAGAGGAGATTGACAACTGACCTTTGGACATGCTAGAATAATATTGGGAAATCCTTAATTGAAAACAAGGGCCAGTGGGGAGTGAGGGTGTAGTGCTTTTAATTTTTAGTGCTGACTTATATAATTGCTTTAGTGAGCAAGTGCCAGGTAACTTGAGTGCAATGTGATACAAGTAACTAAATGCAAAACGACAAACAGTAACTTTCTTTCAAGTGAAACAAGGAAATAAGTACAGTAAGCAATGCAGATATCACTAGTGATCCACAGAAGCTGAGAAGTTGCGTATTAGGTGAATTAGCTTCCAGGAAATAACAAGCAAACAAACAACAAGTATATAAACAAAGCTAGATTCAGTAGGCCTGGATCTAGTCTATGCTAGAGCAAACAAGGTGAACCAATTTCAGTAAGATACAGTTCAAATATTCAGGCACTATAAACCTTTAACCAGAAAATTCCCAGCTCAGAAGGGCAGAGTCCAGCCTCTTCTCCCACAAGAGTGCAGTCCACGAACCTTCTTAATGTAAAATAACTGGCCTGAAGCCCAAGTGCCTAAACCAGAACTAATACACTTGGACACTGGGCTCTCAATCAGCAGTTCCCAACTTAGAAGGATGAAAGCTACCTGTCCTGCCACCACAGTGCTTGCCACAAACCTTCCTAATGTAAAACAACTGGTCTGAAGCCCAAGTGCTTAATCCAAAAGACTTGAATGATAGCTACACTTTAATCAAGTTACAACCAAGCAGTAATAAATACCATTGAATACTTTAGAGAATGTCTGGATTAGTGCTCAAGTTACACAAACAAAGCTAGATCCAGCAGGCCTGATCATCACCAACATGGGGTACCAGTGTACCACAACAGAGATAGACCCCTCGCTGGTAATATCAGATTATAAGGTAATCACACTGGACATCCACATCCCGCCCCTGCCCCCAGTCAATGAAACCATTCTGGAGACATTTTCAAAAGCAAACTGCACACTTCCCAAGACCAAAGTGGAAAGTTCCAAAGCCCCCTTGCTATAGGATAATGGCATAAAATCTGCCAAATAATTTACAAGTGCATCCTATGAGCATCTACAGGGATGCATTGATTGAGACATCCCAAATAAAACCAAGATGCACTCCTCCAAAAATAAGAAACCAATCTGGTGGTCGTCACCCATAAATAAGCTAGACAACATCAGGAGGAAATGAACACATGATAGAGCAAACTTCACAAAAGGAAAGGCATCCCTGATCATTATTATGAAGAAACAATGATCGCTCATAAAATAATACAAGGCCAGTTTCTAAAGACAAATTGGCAAGGAATTTAAGAATAACAACCACAAAGCCTTCGTTAGCTATACCAAACATGTAGGTGGCAACTTCCAAATATGCTGTCAGCTGCTGAAATATGGCAAGAAATACACTGAACCAACTTACATTGCCCACATCCTGGGGGACAGGTTCAGTGCAAACTCCCCCCATCACCCCCAAAATGGCCTGTGTCCATCCCAGAAGAATGCAGAGCCCCAGACTTCATGGACATGCAGGTAAAGACAGCCCTCTCCAAAGCTAAGAACACAGCATCAAATGGGCCTGGATGGTGTCCCAGGCTGCATCTTACACCAGCCCCAAAAGGAACTACAGCCTCACCTACATTCATTGTCCATTCTCAATCGTACCACAGGCTATGTACCCAAAGAATGGCATACACCAACATTCATCCAGCTCCACAAAGGTGGTGCCACAACAGAACCTGGAAACCATTGCCCTATAGGTCTACTCATCCTGGTCTGCAAAGCTATGGAGCAAATTATCATGGAACACATACACAGAGACATTGGGGACCTCCGGACATTGGACTCTACCCAACTTGGTTGACTTATTTGAAACAGTTACCAAGGACATAGATGGAGGTGAAAGTAGTCCACACAGCCCACCTGGACCTCTCTAAGGACTTTTTACACTATTCCCCACTCTGTCATCATGGACAAGCTTACCAGCTTGAACATTAACAGCTATGTCACAGGATGGGTGGCCAAGTGGCTCACAGATCAAACCCACATGTTCAGGGTTGCGGGTGCCATGTCCGACTCTAAACCAGTCACAAATGGCATCACACAGGTCTTGGTCCTGGGACCCCACCTGTTCAGTAGATACTGCTTAGAGGTACAGGCAAGCACGGGAGGAGTATGGCTGAACAGGTTTGCAGATGACTGCTAACTGTGGTCCATAATCGATTCTACGGCTGACAGACATCCTCCAGAAGGGTCTTACAGAGACAAATACCTGGTGTCAAAACAATGCCCTCAAGCAGAATGCCAAAGAATGCATAGTCATCCCCTTTGGATCAAACAAAGTGCACACAAATTACCACATAGGTGGTAATCTGGTATGCATGGAGAAAGTCATTATGGCCCTGGGGACACAGGTAGGTAGTAAACTCTCCTTTGATGATCACATGGCCAAAGTGTTTAGACATTCCTTCTATGTAGCCCACCTAATGTAACCCACTTTGTCTAGTGTGATGATGTCACCATCCTACAAATATACCTGTGGAAAGGAGAACTCACAGTAATGTGTATAGCACATCTTGTAAATGTGTGCTCCTGTAGTATCATGAAGTAGTTAGGTAGGGGTTTGAATCCTGCACTTGACAAGTGTGTGTGTGTGTGTAATCTCCTTGGAGAGGAGCAACCTTTCTGGAGAGTAGTAAAACACCTTAAAAGTGGTATACTAATCTTTCTCGAGTCTGATGATGTCACCGTCCTACAGATATACCTGTGGAAAAGAGAACTCCCAGTAATGTGTATAGCGCATCATGTTAATGCGTACTCCTCTAGTATCATGAAGTAGTTAGGTAGGGGTTTGAATCCTGCATTTGGTGAGTGTGTGTGTGTGTGTGTGTGTGTGTGTGCTCTATGTGTGTGACACTGTTGGTCAATGTGTTGTTGGTTTTGCTTTTACTACTGTATGACATATAAGTATGACAACAGTATGTGCATTGCACATGTCAGGTAGCTGTGTGGCAAATACATATACGTACATTGACCTCACATATTTCATAGGTGGGAACCCTGCTTTCTTCATGAACACATCTGTCATCTTTGCCAGAGTGTGCTACCACTTTCCAGACCTTAGGTCACATCTGTATGCTTGTGACAAGGCCAGCCACTGCAGTGATCCCTGGCCTAGGTCATCCGTGTCACACACACTCATTACGGTTTCTATTGAATTGTGTGATGGCTGAGGTATATTACAGACCTGTTCAAACGCAGCAAAGTCTGTCAATGATGGCTATTCATTATAGGTGTACAACAACCTTTGTGGATATGCATGCAGACCCCTTATTGCTTATGTGATCCAGCGAGGGATTTCTAAATACCTTTAGAAATGTGATTACCATAGTAGAGATGATGTAACACTTGGCTGCATGTACACATCGGTACCTGTTCAACATGTTGGTGGCTACTACCTATGTGGTACTATGGGGATACTATGTTTCGTAAAGGTGGATGACTATGCTCTGGTTGGCTTATAGCATTACAGCATGGGTTTGACAACAGGTATCTGTCTGTATGATACCCTTGTGGAGGATGTGTGTGTCATCTGGAGAATGCATTATAGGCCACAGTATGCATTTCCAGATGTGGATGGACATATCCCTCCTGTGATTGCTTGTACCTGAGAGAGATATATGGCAAATAGGAGTGGTCTCAGGAATGGGTGCAGGTGAATACCACTGGTTACTGGCATAGTATAGTACCTGAAGGATCCAATTGTTACTGTGTGTCCTACATCTATGTGCCATTTGTCAAGACATCATCTAACGATTGTTTATGGTCAGGCTGTTGAGGTTATGTATACTACCAGAATGCAAAACAATGACAGATAGTAACAGTATCACCCACAGCACAATGTCAAACCATGTCATACACACGTGTACTCAAGTTCCAAAATGTGTGTAGTACAATGCATACTGGCCACCAATAGAAACTATGCAGTGTTCCTGTGTAACACAGGGCATGTCACCCTGCCCATGTGTCCACTATGCACGTACATGCAAACAGTGCACCTCCACCATGTTCACAAATGTACACCTGCAAATCTGTGCTACACACATCACACACGTACTGTCAACTCTCTAACATGCCACCAGTACTACACACACCAGCCAAGTGGCACGTGGGCACACAATACACTATTCAAACTAACACTGGCGTAAACAATACTACATTGACAATCATAGCTTTAATGCATAATGCCTGCTCAGCTACACCTTCAAGGATATCATTACACTCTACTGCTGGCAACATGCTAACATTGCTATACTGCTGGAAAGTCACTCTGTGCATCAGCACCATGGTAGCCCGTTCCTGCATTAATGTTACAGATGACAGGAGGTGGCACAGGTTTCATCATATGCACAGGGTGTGTTGTTGGTTTGCCAGAGGCCTACATTGAGCCATACAATCGACATGTGTGTGTGTGTGTGTGTGTGTGTGAGGGCCAAGAGTACTGCTATGGGCCAATGTTGATGTAATTTGTGCGGGTATATGTTAGCCCTAGGTGTCTGTTTTATGTGTGTGTGTGTCTGCATGCACACAGTTCCACCATGTGGCTGCTATATACGGGATTTTTGGGACAGCCACAGACTGTACCTGCCAGGCTTTACAGATCACCATCTCTGGCCATGGACATGGTACCTGTGCCTGGCAGGTGTGCTACTGACAGTATCAGGTACTAAGCCAGACTGAGTACTATCCTCAGAGGTGGACAGATATACACTGGACCCAGGTCCTTGCTGGGACTGTCCAGAGCCATGTGCATGTGGTCTTCTAGGACAGTCTATGGACAGCCCACCCCAACATTGCTGGGGCTGGTACTGGCACTACGGGAGCGGCTGTGGCTTGAGGGACATCCGTGGCGACTGCCAGCCACTGATGCTGCTGGCATACATCCACGTCGACGTCTCAACCATCCCGCACTGTCCTGACACATGGACATAACATTGCGGAGGACATCTAATGTCTCACCCCAATGTCTATCAGTGACCTCAGTGTAATTACGGATGGCACCTGCTAGGTCACGGATACTGTCAATTACAGCAGTGTTATGTGCCCTCTGTGCCCTTAGTCCCTGTCTGGTATACCGTTCCATACGTACCTGTGCTCCATGACATCCTGGAATATGCGTGAGGTTGTAAGACCTGTGGCACGTCTGCCAGGGGCATGATGAGCAGCAGTGCTCCGACAAGAACCCCTGGACATCTGCCTATGTGGGTACCCTTCCAGACATCTGGATATGGCTGCTGTGTCAGGATGCATGTGCCATAGATACCACACTGCCCTGGCCAATGCTGACTGTACACTGTCCCTCAGCTAAGGGCATTGGTGATGGATGTATTGGCAGTATGACTGTGTGCATGGATGGGGTGGAAACTTGTGTTCTGTCGATTGGTGGCCCGATGACAGACCCTGGCAAACATGCCTGTGCCTCAACACACCTATCCTCATCATCACTATTTTGCTCAGTGACATCAGGTTCCCTGCTGCAGTGAACCAGCCCAACCTCAGCACATGTGAGAGGAAGACAGGAAACACACTTTACAACCTGTACATGATGTCAGAACACATGCACACATGCACAAAAATACACTCCTCACTTAAACAGACACACACACACACACACACACACACACACACACACACACACACACACACACACACACACACACACAACACCAGCAATCCAGAACATACTCAATAGCAGTTGATGGTGGGGTAAAGTATCACAAGCCAAGCAGTCATATCACGTGTTAGCATGCAGGATGTGTGTTGCTCAACAGCATGCAGTGTGGGTTTAGACAGCCCTTGCTAATAACAGTATACATGGCTCTTATGCATGTGTGTTGTTGTTCAGTGATTGGCCTCACCCTGGAACGCAATGTGTACATGAACACAACATTGCTGTGCAAGTATTGAAAGCTCTGCAATGTCCTGTGTACCATCACTCACAGGTATACATGACATGGCTGCATGTGTATCTGTGTGTCACATAGATATCCATTTCTAATTAGTGCGTCTGTGTCTTTAGCAGATAACTGTGGGCACAGGTTTAGCAAATGCATGCTATGTATACACACAGGATGAGTGGTGCATGTACACCTGATGGAATACCATTGCTCAACATAGCCATTGTACAGTGGTTATGGTGAGTGTAGGACATATTGTTTCCATGCCAGTGCCAGCCATGACATGGCATGCTACAACACAACTGCAACATTAAACATCACAAATACCCAATGTGTGTCATGTGACATATACACTCCATAGCATTACAAGACATATATGTGTCACTCTGTACAAATGGTGATTCCTATGAATATTGTGTATAGGTGCATATGTTTGCACACACACACACAACAGTGAGGTGCATAGCAATGAATGCTATGTGCAGTACTGTGGTTACTGTAACTGGATGGGGTGTAGTACCATGAGCCATCATCATGCAGCATCATGTGGTCACTCAAGGCTACTAATGTGTGCCACACCAGCACCTAGCATGCTGTACCTGAACTGCAGTACCATGGCTACATTCACCATTTTACAACCAGTTGTTACATGGATTTGTAAGGTGCCCAATAGGGAGCATTGCCTAACATAAATGTGTTATGTGTTGCAGAATGTTGCACAGACCCATGATAGACCCCTACCCCTCAGGTATATTATGTGTGCTGTGTGGATGACATTTGGGATACTGGAGTGTGACCTTACAGTGGGTGTCTGAATACGCCATGTGTAGCATATTAACGTGTACTGCGTATGACAATGTTGTGTGCATGTGTATCGACTCTGCCTATCCAATGTCCACTACAGTTTGCCACAATTGTGTGGGATGCTCTGTGTATTGCATGTGTTTGAGGCAGCTACACACGTTACTGGGATGTGCATAGCCTCACACCAAACATGCACAGCATGCATTATGTGTAGGTGCGTTACGTGTACAAGTCCTACACCTCACCTATGACATGCACATATATCATGCAATATTAAATGTAGAACACACTCACTAGCATGGGTCTGCTCCCTTGCTGTCACACCAGAGGGACCTACAAGGATAGGAGACAGTTTGTCAGTGGCAACAACTGTGGCATTGCTACTGTGGGTCTGCAATCTTACAGTAGTACAACAGTCGACAGTCACAGGCTTACAGAATTATGTTCCAAATTATCAGTATTACACAACACCAGGCTCCACATCTTCTAACTACACAGTACACATCTCACATATGCATGATCTACCAATAGAGGTAACAGTAGTCTACAGATATGCCATATTACCTGTACGCTCTGTGTCAACTCGCTACGTGGCTCCGGCCTCCATGATTATACATGTTTGCTGCTGTTGTTGGCCAGGAGCCACCAGGCTGTGGAGCAGCTCCTCCACTCTGGTGAGGGGGGGATGGATAGCTACCCCACCACCTGTGGCAAGCTGTTGTCTACGGACATCAGACGCACACTGACGGACATGTCTAAGTAAATCATTGCAGTGATGGCGTACCTGCTCATATGTGCAGTTAGGCATGCCTATGTAATTTACCCGATGGACAACATCTTGCCACAGTGCAGTCCACTCATGCTTGTCCTGGCTGGTTCTTGAGAACAGCAGGGTGTAGTGTTGAACCAGGCTGGTTGTGATCTGCTCATCCTTGGCTGGGCTATATGTCAGATTGCGATGGTGAGCCATGACCCTGGAAGACAATGAAACAATATGTGTGAGCAAGTCATGTGGCACACTTAACATTCTAAAGTACAGATATCACTGAACTGCCATATATAGCAACCTATTGGCTGTCAGAGGATACACACTTTCAATACCACATATCAGTGCTCATACGACAACTGCCTGACAGTGCCTGGCACGCTCTATATATCAAACCATGTTCTGCACAGCAACAAAGGGAAACCAGTATGTAAGACTATTCAACAGTACATGTCACACTGTATGCGACACAATGCACCACCTAGCCACAGGAGGTATATATCAAGCTAATGCATAAAGAAATATGTCATCTATTGCAATGATTGTAAAGTCCAGATACAGTATTACCAGTATACCACACTAGTTGTTGGTGGCAAACCCCTGCCTAATATATGTGCACATTTGTTAGTATAGGTGGCATACTGCTGTACTAGACTATACATGTTGCTAGATACGCAATTATATCCTGTAACACACATATAACTGAGGGCATGTTACAGGCATACCCACACACACATCACACATACATACAAGACACAAAGGTATGGCAACCCAGATGAGATTTACCTGTATACCATACGGTACTGTGTGTCAGTACTTACAAAACATTATGCCAGAGGTATGTAATCTGTGATGACTACAGGGAACACACATAACAGTGTTTCCAAGCAATGTGGACATGCACCATACTGTGCTGTTTAGGCATAAAGCTTCAGGTAGTACTACAGTTCATACAGGATTTGGATTCACCAGCAATACCAATCAATAAGCATACATGTACTGCTTTAACCTACAATGGCACACCCCAGTCCACACCAAGGGACTATGTCAGACTGTATGCCATACTGCTTTTTCTGCCTAGCAATAGCATACACATCTTTTGCTGGGATCAGAGCTAGGACACAAAATAGCATGACGGAAACAGTTTCCCACTAAGCTATCACACATTTACAGAACCTCGACACATTCACCAACGCATTCATCATCACATTCAGTCAACCTCACATAGCAATTATTGCAACAAGTACATGTGGGTGTGTATCAGTTCATAGGTAGGTAATAGGCTATTGGCCCTAGGGCCTATAGAAGCCTAGCCATATGCTAACCTGACCTTTGACACACATGTAATCTAATTTCCCATACCCCTGTCCAGCAGAGCCACAGAGGTGATTCCTGGTGTGTATTTCCTATCTCCCATCCAATCATCAGGATTATTCATGATGACTGCTAATGAGGAGCTTGGTTTTCTATTTATAGGTGGTTTGTTCCAGGGTATGGGATGTCCCTGAGATAGGAATCTATCCCTGCAGCATGTTCTGTCTATTGAGGTGACAAGGTTTAGGTCCCTAGAGTGTGTAGCTCGTAGGGGTTGTGATCTGTTTACGTGGAGCATGTCCAACAGCTCTGGGTTTGACATAGCTTGGTATGTTAGGCAGAGGTCACCTCTGGGTAGGCGGTATGCAACACAGTCTAGCTGTGGTTTTGTGAGACGGTCTACATAAGGCATCTGTTTGCGGCCGGTATTACTCTTTGTGAGGTATGTCTGTGGCCTTTCCAGTTGCTGTAGATGTCTTGTGAGGTACATACCACATGGGGCATTGTACTCTATAATGGGTTTTATGTGTGATGGGTAGAGGGGAACACTGACCTATATTTCCCTGGATGACACACCTTTTGTGATGAGGTGTGCCACATAGACAGATTACACGAGTAGTGTGGCACTGTGATTATCAAAGGGGAGACTACTGTCCACCTGTGTCCCATGGTCTCTTTTCCCACTTTCGGTGTTAAGTAGACTATCACCTATGTGGTAGCTCATGGGTATGGAGATTTTGCCAGAAGGGATGCCAATGTAGTTTCAACATTGAGCTCGAGTCCATGGCTTTGTCACCAGGATATGTCACAGTAAATATGTCCCTGTCTATCTCTATCTCTCTCTCAATATATATATATATATATATATATATATATATATATATATATATATATATACACACACACACACACACACACACACACACAACACACATACATATAAACATCCATTGGTGTACATATAGGCACATATACAGTACACCTTTCATGGTGGGAATATCAATTATGTGAAGGTTGTGAGGTATACTGTTATGTAATATTGCACAGTGTTGTGCGGAATGCATTGAAGGTGTTCTCAGCCCATGTAACTTTAGCAGGCCTCACTGGCTGTAACACTGCAAACCTGACAAATCATACTCAGTGTTTAACCATCATATGTCATATACCAGCACTGTATGCTGTCTTGTTTGCCACACACTACAACCTATACAGAAATATGCACATAACAACCTTCACCAACATATATATGTCCACCCTTCACAAACAGTTGCAGTATGTCCCTTGCTCGATGCACATGTACAGATGCTAATATATCTGACACAGACATCTCTCTCTATGTGTGTGCCATACACACACAAGGTCCACACTGTTGTAAATCCGTGGACCTCAAGGCTGACCTGTTGGGCTTTGCTGCAACATGAACAGGTATCATGTGAGCACACAGTAATATTAGAGGGTGTATATATAGCTGCAAATGCTAGATTTAGCATACTAGCCTGGTCTGGTACAGCTGTTGCCAGTGCTAAGCTACATGTTAATATGACTAGCATGCATTTGTTACTCTGTCACATCCATGTTTATATAACTGTATGTGCTACTCCCCCAAACAGCCATTGTACACACTACTGTACAGAACACAGATAACATGGATCAAATGTTTGACATTTAATGCTGAACTACATACGTCACAGTCATATCCCACTGCACACAGCTACACACTGATTTTTCCATGGCAGTAGTTATGCAGGGCATCTGTGCATAGATACGTACTGCTGCCACATATGGATGATTCAAAGTATGTAGAGTACTCTTCAAAAACATGTACTACATGCCAGTAAATAGATATCTGTTACATGTCTTTCCTTTGTATGCATTTGTATTTGTCAATTCTGTGTGTTTTGTATTTTTTTTTTATTTATATCTTAATTTATTTTAAATATATATATATATATATATATATATATTTTATATCTTATTTTTTTTGTTGCTGTTGCTGTTGTCGGTGTCTGTCTGTCTGTGTTTCTATGTCTCTCTCTCTCCATGGCTGCAATGAAATGATTGCATTTGTGGACAGCAAGTACAGCCTGCATTTATGGGTATCTGTACATGTGCATGTGATGGCCTCTTCAATTGGTGGCCACCATTTGATAATTGCATGCAGCCTGCTGTGTGGTAATTGCAGTACTCACTGTCATAGCAACCCAATGCTATAAATTGCTAGGTCAGGTAGGCGTAGCCCTTTCAGCTTTCCAAAGTGGGGCCCATGCTTGTTTGCTGTGGACACCATTGTGCAAGTCAAAAGGTTGGTATACTTCTAGGGGTGTAGCCAGTGATTGATTTTGAATGTTGTACTCAGACCTGAATGTTGCCACTTCAGTACACAGTTGTCAGTGTAGAATTGTACTCACTCCTACAAATGCTAACACAAGAAACATGGGAGTATGTAGTTTCTTTTCTACTTATACATTTAGCTGCCATACATGTGTAGTTATTGAGATGTATTCATTTGGCACATTAACTGTTTGTGAACTGCTATACTGTGAATATTAATGTACTCACTTCTGCACAGTTGGTACTTTTTTATTGCTGACATTAGCACAGGATGCTCATGAAAACTAGACAATTTCAGTACTGAGTATGCCTACCTACATCCTTGCTGGACCCTGAACACACAGGTATTTTGTACGTTTGCGTGGGGATTGTCCTGCTATGATACTGTGTGGGAGTTGTAAAGTGCTGCTGTAACATTATTTACTGCTAGAATGTCTGGTTTTGTTATTAGATTCATGTAATGCAATTCCACAACAACTGCTGGTAAAGTTCCACAGAACAGGTTTTGTGTTATGGCATTCCTATCTTTCATTTACATTAACTCATTCTGATGCATGATATATATATTTCAGCAACAACCTGCTGTATATCTACTGTGGCTTAGTGGTACTTCATGCAGTCTAGTGTGTCCAAGGCCTGGGGTTTGAGACTGACAGTGGTGTTTTATTTTGCTGCTGAGCAGAACAAGGGCCCTCACATGCAGGGTGACTAAGGCACTTTTAAGCAGTTGTAAGTGGGTTTGCGCGAAGGTTAGCAATACTTAGCTAAGCGCACAGAAGCGCACACTCGCGCAAACCCGCTAACTACTGCTTAAAAGTGCTTACTCCTGCTAACCCTCGCGCTCATTTCTTTGAAAGAAAAGAAAATGGGGAGATAGGAAAGTGGTGAAAAAGGGGCACAAAGAGGGAAAGACAGTAGGGGAAAACAGCTCAGGATGTGCAGGATGGGTGTAGGAAAGGGACACAAAGAGGGAAAGACAGTAGGGAAAACAGCTCGGGATGTGCAGGACGGGTGTATGGAAGGTCCATAGCTGCCCATTTCTTTAACAGCAACAGCTGTGCATATGCTAGAAATTTGGAGGGAAATTTGAAACCTTCCACCCCTGAGTGAGGGGTGAGGACAACAAAGTATGTTGTACTGCCTATTAAATATCAGTTTGTGTCCAGCGGACATGTGTGCAAAATGGGCAGCTATGTATGGGGCGTAATTTTTTTGTGGGAGCAGATTGCCATTTTTTTTTCAGGTGAGAGTGAAATGTGGGGTAGGGGAAGTAGGTATATTTGGGGAGGTAAACAGACAAGACAAACAAGACACATACAGGGGCGGAATATGACACGTGGTGGGTGAACACCATTAACGGGGAAGGATGTTTGGAAATCGCAAGCCCATGAGCCCACAGATGGCAACAGTGGAACTGAGATCCCCACCCATGGGCAGTCACCACTGCACCTTCACTGCCAGAGCATGGCTGTACTGGGGGCTGCGTAGGAGGGGCAGGCTCACCCGTGAGTCGCGCCACACGTGCCTCAAGTTGGCATAGAGGATCAGTGACTGAACGCTTTATCTCCCTACGCACCACAGCCCGGACCATTCGGAGGATGATAGGTGGCCCTCCTCCAGCCATGCTTGCAGGGGGGGATGAGCCCCATCCCCTGCAGCGCTTCCACCTGAAGGTGGCACAGGGCCACCGGAGGAGGAGGTCCCGGGCTGGGCACCGGACCTGCTGGTGCCAGGTGCCATCGCCAACTGAGGTGGGACAGGTGGGTCTGCTGGGACCGGCCTTCCCATACGTTCTATGTTTAGGTGGATTTAATGACAATATGGGTTGGTAACAGCCAACAGCATTCCAAATTAGTTGTAACAGCATGCAGTAATATTCCCATTAACCCAACACACCAGAGTTCCAACAGTTGAACAGCAAGCATAACACATGCATATATAGAACAACAGTCAACATTCCAACAGCATGCAGGATTGATTGGTGGCAACAGGCCACCAAGATTGTGTTGTTTGAACAGGGCACATGCATCAAAGTAAATGCAGATATTTATAAACCAATAGGACATATGTCCCAACAAATGTTTTGAGATTAGACATACCCATTGAGGTGTGGAATTGCATTGTTTATGCACATACAGTAGGGTGTAAAAATCTACCTCCATTAACAACTTATATGTACTTATAGTTTGCACTACATTCCTATTGACTGCAGGTATATATCCCCTACATGTATTATTACACTAGGCAATGTCCATTAAGTTGTGAAATGGGTTTTGCTAGTTCCTTATATACCTGACCTGTATCTGACATACAAACTGTCCAGGATGCAGATGTTACTGCTACGTATTTATATATTTTATTTATATATATATATATATATATATATATATATATATATATATATATATATATATATATATACATATCTGGATGTGTTCAGGTGACATTATCAGTTATATTTTAGCAGCCCCCTACATTTCTAGCAACACACTGACATTTCTGGGGAACACAATAACAAGCTACTCATGTGCCAGATTTACCTATACATGCCAGCCATGAAACAACAGTTGAGGACTGTATATATGCTTAACAGCTACTGGCACTCCCTTCATCCACTTTCTATGGGCCTACCCAAGTGTGGGTTGACAGCGCTTAATACAACACTACTATTTCTATACTGCAAGAGTACAACGACATTTCTAAGAAAGTGACATGGACACACTCCAGGAGTTATACCTTTATTAATTACATTACACACTTTTCTAGAGGCTCTCTCATTTATTTGATATTACAGTGCATGCAGATGACTTATTCAAGATGTATTATACCTTTATTTATGGATTACAACACTCTTTTTTCAGGCTCTCTCACTTATTTTATATAACAATACATGCAGAGAAATTATTCAGGAGTTATACCTTTATTAATGGGTTACAACAATCTTTTTCAGGCTCTCTCACTTATTTTACATAACAGTACATGCAGAGAGGTTATTCAATACTTATTATACCTTTATTATTGGGCTACAACACTTTTTCAGGCTCTCTCACTTATTTTATATAACAATACATGCAGAATAATTACTAACCTGCCTGGTGGTGCAGCCTATCTGCATAGGCTTGCTGATTCACAGCACTGACACCTGCAGCTGTGAAGTAAATGAATTGATATTGAGACATATACCTATCCTTAATATCGACTACAATACCAATTCTTACATACTTCATTCCATGGCTAACCTACACAGTAGTGGGGCATTTTGCATCCCACGGGCCTCCTGTATCCACTGGTTCAGTTGGTTCTGCTTGCATCTCTTCAGGTCTGCATGGTGGTATCTGACCTGCTCACCAGTCCAAGGGATGCCTGTGGCACTGGTGAGATCATGTGCGAGACGGTTCCAGGCTTCCGCTTTGTATTCAGTGCCCTGGAACTGGCCCTGCAGGAGTCTGGCATCATGATTATGGACGAGGAGCCAAACCATCACTTTTGACTCCTCAATGCCCCACTGTTATGCTCGAAAGCGAGAGCCCTCTCCAACACCAGCCATGCTGCCTGCAGATGGGAGCTGCAACCAGTTATGGCAAGTATTCCCACCTAAGGAGCTTAAATATGCCTCATTTCCTGCACTTATTTGTGATTGGACGGATTTGAAAATTTTCAGCTGAGCGCACACCTGCTTAGCACTGGGTAAACTTTGATTAATATGTATATGTGTGTTGACAGTGCATGAACATCAAATGCTGTCATGGCTTAGTGGTTCAGTACTGTGATTATGGTGCACACTATCCCGGGTTCAAGGCCTGTCATTGCTTTTTATTTTACCACTGGCGTGACCGGCTAGGAGGTGCGGCTGTGTTTAGCCAACTTTGCTCAACTTTGCCCAATGTTGCTCTACGCTGCCCGACGTTGCGCTAGTTGGCGCGATGCGCAGCTCTGCGCAAAGATATTGTGCTAGTTAAAGCAGTGCTAAGCTATGAGCTATTATACTTAAATGTGCATAATACTGGTAAACTTTGCTTAGCAGTGCTTCACATTGTTTAAGATAAGTTACTTATGCATTCATCAGTATGCATAACCAATTCACCTTCTTATATATGTATAAAATATCGTTCACTACTACATAGGCCATTTCAATGCTTTTTACTAAATTTTAAAAGATAAATGTCAGGAATTATTTTTCTATACAGATTTCATACAGAAAATAGAAAGGGGAGGGGAGTGGAGGGACTCGAACCGGGATTGCCTCCTCTTTGTGTGAATGCTCTACCACTACGTTATTGCTCTTTGGCTTAATTTGCATATAAGTGCCTTATTATCCTCTTCGATGTCTAAACTGCTAACTGTAGCTAAGCAATGGGCAAACCCACACAAATACGGGCAGCTATATCGGGAATAATAAAAAATATATAACAGTTTTACATTTTATAATTGTACAGGGGTTTAGAATGTGGGGGAGTGTAGTGTTGTGTATATACACATTTGAGCGGACTCGCTCATGTCATTTACATTTGACGATTGTGGGACTTGCAGGGGCGTGGATTTTTGGACTGCTCGGCAGTCTGACATGCCCCCTGCACTCGTGCATGCTCCGTGTTAGCCTTAGAGTCAGCATGCCCTCATGAATATGCATGGTGCGCTGACATACTCTTAGGCTGCAGTTTCCGTGTAAGACTTATTTAGTCTTACACGGAGGATTAGTGAATCCCGGGGCCAGTCTAAATGGCAGTTAGTACAGAGGACTAAAGTGCTGGTTTGCTAATGAGCCATTTCCTGTGCCAAGGGTAAAAGGTTTGACTCTTTCTACTTTCCTTTGCCTACTTTGTGACCTTGGGTCACTAAACCAGAGAGTCCTTTGCGGCAATTAGAAATTTGAGCTAGGCTCTTTAATGGCCTCCTGGACCTTAGGTCTGTTAAGTACTTATGAATTAATGTCAGAGAAAGCTAGTATAATCAGAAAATCCCACAAAGACAGAGAGAGAATAACCAAACTCTATACAGCCACCATTAAGAAGTCTGGATTGAAACATGGTCCCTCAGGATGAGAAACAGCAACTTTAATCCTTTTATAAACAAGCATGAAATTCACCCTACCCTGGACAAAACCTTGCAGTCATGTACTAGTAGTGATCACACATAAGGATTTCACTAACTAGTTTTTTGCAAATTAGGAATGACATCCATAAACATCACATAGGTAACTGTACATCATTAAGTATATAGATGGAAATAAACTATAAATATATGCAATATACACATTTACTACAAGAGAATAAACACAACCAGACTATCCAAGAAGAAAGGCAAATGGCAGGAGAAAACGCACATGCTTGTCAGTAAAAACCTCTTCAGGTCTGCTTTATTAATATCACTGTAAACACTGTGCTCACATTAATGTCAACATTTACATTGCATTTTCATTTCAGAACAAACTTCATCAGATGCCAAAAACACACGATCTGTTAATTGCCTGCTTATATAATAACCAATTATCCTCCCATCCAATAAAATCAGACCTTAAATTATATCCCATGCTAAATCGAGTCTAAGTTGTTCATGTTGTGGTATAAAATCCAAACTGCTAACCTGAAGAGGTTTTTACTGACAAGTCTGTATTTTATCCTACCATTTGCCTTTCTTCTAGGATTATTGGTGGATACATCTGTCATTTTTCTACTTTTCCACTGCCAACCAGACTATCATAAAACCACTGACTAGTAGATTCAGTCATAGCACATACGATATTAAGATGAACTTAGTGTAGAAATAGAAGTTAATAAGTCATCGCTGAGTAATACCCAACAATAAAGGCTATATGATCAGTTACCAGCACAGGAAGGTAATTGCAGAGTTACAGGAATACAGTTTGATAAGACCAGTTTCTGATGGTTATGTCTAAGAAAGTGTGGGAGACTTTTCATAAATGTCTAGCACACACACACACACGGTAGAAGACAGATGCTATCAACCTGGATTTTAATGAGTTAAAATGTGGAGAAAGAAAGTTTATTTTATATATCTTCTAGTTCATCTTTTTTGCCTTTATTCAATGGCACATATTGATGCTGTAATATGCTCTATTTAGGTGTAGACAGTGATGCTCCTCCCCTGAACATCTTAAACATATTTGTTGCATACAGAAATGAGGCTTTCACAGAAGCACATAGTTATCCAAAATGCAATCTCAGCATTTTTGTATGGAGGGAAAACGTCTCTTCTTCAAATGCTTCTCTATGCAAAACCCAAGAATTCTAGAAGGTTCTGTTGCTGCCTTTCTTCAGTTTGTTGAACACTTAGTTTGTGTGGATTGTTTTCTTTAATTTTATCTTCAGGTTGTATACTTTCATTTTTCCAAGTATCTTTATGCTATAAATAAACTATTTCTGCAACTTTGCCTGTTTTTCATTCTGTCTATATAGCCGCAGATTATTTTTATCTGAAAAGTCTCAGTTTATGTTGGACTTCAAAAAAAGATCACTGCAGTACAAGATGCTGTACAACTGCATCAGTAGTATTTCTCCCTTGGTATACACAGTTAACTAAATTTTCTAATCAACTTTACAAGAAATTCCCTGGAAGGCTGTTCAATTTTCTATTAATCCATAAGTTCATATTGTAAGGCAGTTATAAAAAAAGAAGGAAGTGTCTACTTGTGTTGTATGAAGTTATCATGGGAAATCTTTGTGTCAGGACAAGTGAGAAAGGCAGTGTGATATGCTGTTAAACAGAAGGAAATGTCAACAGAGGGATATAGAGAGGAATGATAATGCATTTGCACTGATTACTGATAAGATTTCACTTCAAATATTCCCGCCACTTCTGGAAGGGACCTGTCTGGAATCAGGCAGTCAGAGCAGGAGTGATTTTGAAAATGGTAGCTGCATTTCACAGTGCATTGGGCAGTGTGTCGACCAAGACTAGTGTGCTAAGGGACAAGTATCACTACAATGGTGCAGATGATTGTGTAATGAGAAAAGTATTTTTATAGCCAAAAGACTTATTTTGTTATTTTGCAGCAGTCTTCATGCATGCTTTATAATTCATGCACACCGGACTGCTTTGGATTTATAAGAAGTGATTGTGTGCCCCTGCTATCTGCACTGAAAAGAAAAATATGCTTGTAGAAAAACATCTCCAGATTTTTCAGTAGTATTGCAGGTAGTGTAGCCAGAACATTTTAAGGTACAGATTTCTTGCATTAACAGAGGCATTTAATGTTTTGTCAGCTTCATTTCATTTCTATATTTCCCATAATATGTACTTACCACACTCCTGTGTGCCTGTAATAAATAATTATTTGTCTGACACCTGGCTTGCATTGGGAAAAGATTATGTTCACAGCACACATGATTTCAGTGATATAGGTTATATGGAAAATGAAAACAAATTTTCAGTGGGATATGTGAAGGCTGCCAGCCCAGCTAGCTGGAATTTTGTAAATAATTCTATGTCATTTGTGAATAGTAATATGATTTGTATGCTTGTCTTACAAATATAAGAAAATTATATGTTATGTGTACATTAAACTACTGGTGCAAAAGTGTCTCTTGAACTGTGTGTTCTGTACTGAGCTTCAAGAATTTTAACCACAGTGTACCCTGCCGTAAAAGAGCAGAAATGTGTATAACCTATATGCTTATGCAAATGTATGTTTTGATGGTAAAGGCTGGAACATACAGAGTTGACGTGCAAGCCCTCAAGAAAAGCAGAGTTTTACGATGGTGTTTATCTCAGCTAAGAGACAGGATGTCTAGAGCTAGAAGGTTTTTCTATTGTCTGGAAACAGAAATAATTACAGGTTTCAAAGATAAGTGTTTAACTGTTTTACGACTTCCAGTTCCAATCTGAGATAACCCAGCAGAAATGTTTGATAGTAACTTAAGAACTATCTCAGAGAGTGGCTCTGTGCATTTTGCATTTGTCTTTGGATCTGACAACATCCTCTCATCAACACTTGTCTGGCTCTGTAAGTAAGACTTAGATTACAGTGATTTCTCTTAGAGGTAGAGAGGGACTTGGTAAGATTAATTAAGATACTTTCTGTATTTATGTGAGACTGTCCTGCAATGTTGTTTTAAAATATTTCCTGTGATTCTGATCTCTCTTGTCACTGTGTTGAGTTAATGAGTATTGTCTTGTGCTTTTATTATTCCTTATTAAATATATATAAAACTTTTAATTGTGGCTGGTTTGTTTAGAGATAGTTAAGCTCTTAGAGTACTTTCATATGCATTTGGTGACACTGAAAAATAGCCTTAGTCTTGGACACACCATTTTTATAATAGTAACATTACAGCGTAATATTGGTCACCCTTTGGGTAGGGCCTTATAGTAGTTGGTGGCAGTTGGCCTACAGTATAGTCTGGGCAAAAGGGGACATAGCTAGTGAACTTGTGGCAGCCTTCTCCCAGGAGTGTTTGTATATAAATGAAATCTCGAAATGTGCGTGTGTGTGTGTGTGTGTGTGTGTGTGTGTGTGTGTGTGTGTGCTACTTGGGCAGAGACACAAAGCACTGGTTGGACAGACAGGGTGCTGGAGGCTTTGGCTTGACCACTTGGCTGAGATCTTAATTCTATAGCTGTGCCAGTGTGGAGTCTTACTGGGGATCTGGATAATGAGAGAGAAATCAGCCCCAGACTGGCTGTAATCTCTGTGTGCTTTTAAGGGAAATTGTACTTTACTGTGTGTGTACTTGTCATCCTCCCAATGTGCATGTCCCTCACTGGTGTTATTGGTGATGATTGAGGCTCCTTGATTACTGGGCCAGTGCAGGGGCATCATATATGAATTGTTTGGCAGTGGTGGGATATCCACATCACATATTAATTGGCTTGTAGTTGTGTGGATATTGAATTCCTGTAGCTTGTGTACAGTTATCAATGAAGGTGCTTGTACTCTTAATCAGCCACGCAGAGAACATTCAGAGTTCATATAAACAAACTGTAAAATAAAATAAAAATAAATAGTTTTATTTTTTTTTGTGAGTCTAGTTAGTCAGGGAGAGCAGGCAAGCATGTCCGCAGAGGAGTATGGCAAGCTGACAAGGAGCCAGTTAGCTGAGATGTACCAAGCTAAAGGACTGGTGCATGCCAACCTGACTAAGGCACACATGATTGCAGCTTTAGTCACAGATTCATCAGACTGACCATGGGGATGTACAACTCTCAGAGAATGTACAGCTTAACCTTTCCACAGAGGACTTAAAAATCCATCTGGAGTTAGATACTTGAGCTAGGGGCCAAGCATTTGGAAATAGTCAGCAGAGAGACTGAGGTGTCTAGAGCCTCAGGGAAATGAGAAACTGCTATGCCTGGAAACTGAGGAGAAGAGGAGGCAGAGGCAACATGTAAAGGAGATGCTGACTCTTCACCAGAGTCATGGAGGTAATGGGGAAGGGAGTAACTGATCCCCAGAAACAACTACGATCAATAAATTTCTTCAATAATTTACAGAGGGGGATAATTTTGAGAGTTTCCTTCATAGGTTTGAGAGGGTATGTAAACAGTATGATGTTGACCAAGGGCCCTGCGTATGGTTCCTGACCCCCTTACTCCATGGTAAAGCTGTAACTGTTCTTTCCAAACTGTCTGATAATGACTGCTTAAATTATAATGTTGCAAAGAATTTTCTGCTTGAATTTTTTAACACCTGAAGCTTATAGGAAAAAGTTTTGTGAGCAGAGATGCAAGGCAGATGAAAGTGTTTATGAATATGTTGCTGAACTAAGCACTTATTTTCATAGATGGGTGAGTGGATGTCAGGTCACCACTTTTGAAGGGCTGGCAGATCTTTTGGTGAGGGAATCAGCCCTTAGCACTTTGCCTGAGGACATGCGAATCTGGTTAGCTGATAGACTATGCCTTACTGTAGATGAGTTGGGGAACAAAGGAGACCTGTACCTAGCAAGCAGGGCATTCCTGCACTGGAAATGGACACCCAGTGCTGCTCATGGGTCTAAGGGAACCCATGGTGGGCAGCCCACACTGCCCCAACAGAATCTGCCAGTAGCAGGGGAAGCCAATAGTCCAGATACACATCCAGGACCTAGGGTTAAATGTTTTAAATGCAACCAGTGAGGCCATGTAGCATATAGATGTCCACAGAAGCAAAGTGGGGAACAAAAGATGGAAGAGCCAGTAAGTGGAAATGACAAAATGCCAACAGTAGGTTGTCTTGAGACAACAAGGGTACCAAACTATCACCCTGAAGATGTCCTGAGAGGGAATGATTTTAATACTACAGTACCATGTGTTTATGCAGTTACATGCAGTCAGGTCTGGAGACAAGCACGTGGGTCCGGTAGCCTGGGGGAGACCCAGACAGACCGCACACTTGCAGCCAGGACTGGTGAGGTGGTTCCTTCAGGGAGGGAGCTACTCTGTAGCAGTAAGAGTGAAGATGAGCCACAGCTGCTTGTGAGTACTTATGTTCCCTTGGACAGAGTAACTGCAAGGGCAGAAGTGAGTAGTAGTACCCAGGCTGACAGTGAGGCACTGCTGTCAGAGGATACCAGACTTCCTGTGGAAGGGGAGCTGGGAAGGGTTACAAAGAGACAGCTGAGAGAGGCTCACCTCTCAGACCCTACATTACAAGGCCTGAGAAAGGTAGCTAGTGAGGCACCTGATTCTCAAGGGAAGGAGGAGTCTGTATACTGGGACAAGGGGTTACTGTACAGAGAGTGTACCCCTGAGGGAGGGCTAATGGAGAGAGAATACAGCAGTTGGTAGTGCCCAGAGCCTACCATCTGGCACTTCTTGCCATAACAATATATACACTATCTACTGGAACTGTTGCAGAGTTGTATAGTCATTTAGGAAAAAACCTCAAGTATGGGAATATAAAAACAGGTTAACTGAAGAAAGTCATAAGGAACAAAGGATCATCTGTTGCTAAATAAAGCCATAATACAGCATTTTAAAAAAGGGGAAGTATTTAAGTATGGCATAGATAGATTACAAACCAACAGAGACAAAAAAAAGACATCTCACATTCATGGATAAGAGTGCTTACAGATATTACAAGATACTCCCTCCACTGAGCATCTGCATTACAGTGACCATGAAACAATGGCAAGTCACTTTGCAGTTGAGCCGTGAAAAAGGATACATTATTATTCCAGGGATAAAAAACTAAAACGGAATTATTTCTGGCTGTTTCTTTGTCACTGCTACTGTTTTTGTCTTGCCCTTAACCCATTAAGCTGTTTACTTAACAGGCTAAACTATGGTTGCAATTTGGCTCCCAGAAAACAACTTTGTTTAATGATTTTTCATCTAGTCCCTGTGAATGATTTAAAATGTATAGTTTATCCGATGAAGAGTTGAAAGCACAACTACAAATGGTTAAAGCTTTCTCAGATGATGCAAGAATGACATTTAGTCTTGAAAAATATATAAAAGCAACATGAAAAACAGGAAAGTTGCAGTACCAAGAAAATAACCTGGGACAGGAACGTGATATAATCATACTTGAGCAAGAGGGTGTATAGATATTTGGGAATAGATGAAGGATCAATAAGATAACGTGAACAAATGAGAAAAAAGCACAGTAAGGACTACTTCAGAAGACTAAAACTAATATTGAAAACTGTCTTGACATCTAAGAATAAAGTATAAGCTATAAATCAATTTGCTCTTCCTCTTCCAACTTACAGCTTTGGGGTGACTAAGTGACCCCAAAAAGTATTGAATTAACTGGACACAAAAATAAGAAAAATGCTTCATGCTTATCAAATGCTATATAAAAATCAGTGTGTACCAAGATTATATATTTATTACTCAGGAGGAGGTATGGACCTCCTCAAAACTTATTGCATAAATTTATGTACAATCATGGGATTGCATGCATATATACTGTCCTCATCAGATCCAAATGTACTGAAAGTTTTAAAGCATCAGAAGAAGCATTTCAGTATCAAGCGGAAATGACAATCAAACTAGAGGTAGATAAAAATCAGACAGCAACTGAATGTGCCAAAAAAGGAGAGAGAATATAAGAAGTATCAGGTTCATAGATTAGCACTAAACTAACTGCCCTTGCGAGCCATTTTAAGCCCAGCCAATTACCCCTTCTGAGACTCAAACCTTGCACTGTGTGTTTGTAAGGCAAACACCTTAACCATTAGGTCACCCTCCCAACCCTCCCATCAGATTAGAAGGAAAGACAACTGGAAAAGCCCTAAATATAGAAGCAAGTACAAAGATTTACTGGAACAACCCCATATGACCAATATTTGCCATTGGAATGGTTAAGGAGAGGTGCATTGAAACCAAAAGATGAAAGGCTAATATTGGTAACCCAGGACAGTGGACTATGTACACATTGGTTTACAAAATAAATATGAAACGATTGTAGAAACGGACAAATCCTGGTTTCTGTAAAAGAACTAGAAACAGTAGTACATACTGTTGCTGGATGTGGTACATTCAGAGTGCCTGTATACTAAAAAGCACCATAATGTGACAAGACTTTTGCATTGGGGATTGTGCACATACTACAATATAAAAGTAGCCGAGAAGAATTGTAAACGTAAACCACAAACCGTTATAGAAAATGTTTCTATCACATAGGATCAGCCATTACCAACAGTTACAAAAACAGATGAGATAAAGACTAGTATAGTAGTCTATTAAAAAAGGCAAAAGTAGCACTGATCATTGAACCTGCTGCACCCAGTGACTACAGTGCCTTACATACAGAGACAGAGACGCAGTCATAAACTAGAGGGTTTGCAGGCAGAAATAAGAGTAACGTGAAAGAAAGATACCCAGACAGCTCCAATGGTGTTAGGAACAAATGGGTCTTACCCCATGTAAATTCCAAGTGGACGCACTTCTGAGAACATTGCAGGTGCTGAGAAGCGCACTTTTGACTAACATCAAAGACTGAAACAATTCTAATTTCATGAACTATAGTCATACATACCCTGATGTAGGACTGGGGTCTATTCCCGTCATGCTATTAGAAACCCAAAATATTTGGAGAAATTAAACCAGGAACCTAATATGAGGAACTAAGACAATAACTGAAGCCATAAACCCCAAGGGTCTTAGAAATTCTCTAGCAGAGACAGGCTTCTGTTTTGCTACATTTCTAAAGCAGGGTTTGTATGCTATTGTGTCTGGTGTGAAAAAAAACCTATATGTAATGTAGTAACTATTAGGTAACCTAAGACAACCACATTGGGGGAAGACATTAGAAAAGGCTTTTTTAGATTGTGAATACTAGATGTTAAGGAGGTTTACAGAGAACTTCAATGCCATTTGAACCTTTGAACTGTAAGTTATTTGAATTAGGAAAATGTTCAAGTGAGGATTGATGTGAATTTCTTTGAGCCTGCAAAAGGCTATAACTTGAGGCAGGCACTTTGGAAATATGACTGGTACTTTGGAAAGCCCAAAAGCCAAATAAGTAAACTAATATTGCAAGACCAAGTTAGAGAATCTTAAATACTTTGTGACAGTTGTGGAATGTGTAAGCAAGCATCTTTTAAATCTGGAGTAACCGGTAAAACTATTTGGTGCAGAAGGAGGAGTAGAGTTTGGAGGGTAAGTATATCTGAGGAACCCTCAACACTTGTTAAGTTTGGATAAGTTCAGAATGCATCTCCAGTCTACTTCTTTCCTAGGGATTAGATATGATCATGAATGAAATCCTTTTCTTCATAGATGCGAGGAACTTCTATCACTCATGATAGAAAAAAGTTTGAAATGGACAGTTTCAGATGTTCCTGATCTCTCCCAACCTGAGCAATGCGTCCGATGATTGGGTTGGAATCCCACTGAAGCATGTAACATCATTTTATAATGTTTAATGCCCAAGAATCTGAACTGATTGTTTTCCATAATACACTGAAAAGGCAAAGTTTGCCAGCAGTTCTGGTGGAATGGGATAACTGACCAATGTGAGGAAGGTGAATGGCCAAAAAAGAATAGCCAGGGCTAATCACTGTAATTGTTGGAGTCCTGAAACACATTCTGCTTGTTCTTAGGGTCCCCTTGCCATTTTTTCTTGAATTAATGTTTGCCTGATGTTGTTTAGATTTGTACTGATTTCTAAAGAAACAACCTGATTTTGTAGGATATGGATATCTAATATCTGGCATCAGGAGAAAGATAAAAACGTTTTACCTTTTTTTTTCGCTTTACCTCTCTCTTATATTGTTTTAACTACTTCAGCTGTGGGACCCATTGAAAGCAAATATTCATCCAGAAGAGCATTTGACACCTGAGCCGTGTTCTCTGGTAAGATATGGTGGCTTAACCATACATGTCAGTAGATGACATTCCCAGTGAAAGCAGTTCTAGATGCTGCATCTTTGGCATCATATCAAAATTTAATGGAATGTTTAGTATCTGCATTTCAAGAAGACCTGATCTCACATCTAGATTAGAAACTTCAGAAATCTTTTAACATATTCGGTTTAGTATATAAACAAAAGTGATTTGTGTTTGATAGTTTATAGCTCTAAATGTACAGGGCTGTAAATGTAAAGACTTAACCTACCTGTCATGGGCTCTACTTTCCTTATCATTTGGTATGGAATTAGGAGAGGGAAATAACTGAGTTCCCTTTCTCCAACTCCCCAGAAATAACAGCATTGTCTACAACAGGATTTTTGTAAACATATCTCTCTCTGAATCCTGTACTGTAATATCTGTCAGGACTTGTGGAAGTTGGATGTTGGGAATCTGGAATTAGGGAAGCAGCTAAAAAGGCATCTTCTAAGACTCCCAAGCACTAGGGGACTACCCATAGGAAAAGGACCATCCATATGGAGAAGATCAAAGTCTCTTTTTGAGTGTCAGAAATTTATCTCCCTTCCCATTTAAAACCCCCTTTTTCTTAGCCATAGTCTCATCAAAATAAATTGCTTCAGTAAGATAGTCAGAGGAATGAGGGTCTTCCATACCTCACTCACATTCAGAAGAAAAAAGTGTCTGAAAAGTACAGTTCAAGTGGTCTCTGTCAGCTTGATCATCTGCGCCTGAAGATGAATCCCATTTTTTTTTGTAGCAACAGAAGATGTAGTAGTTTGCCCGAGTTGGAAGACAAGAACAGCCATAAACCAGCCAATCATCTTAAGTGGTGTAAGGAAAAGGCATGTCAGAAGATGCTGGCACAGGAGTAGAAAAAGGCCAAATACATTTATTTTTCTGCTGTCTTTCATATGGGTCATCTACCTGAAGTTTGGGTGCTGGGGGATGTAACCCTTACATTGAAATCTTCAATATCATCTCTGATGAGATCTTGAGGAACATACTCTCTTCACCCTCTAATAATAACTCTATGTTCAAGGGAACTCATCTTCAGAAGCTGATGGGGGGAAAGGTTATAAGGATGGTTGGTAGCAATAGACATGTTTCTGTTCCTGGCCATAATGGCCTCCAAAGGGGCAACTCTAGTGGGCCTGGGAGATGCCAGTGGACAGTCTGGGGGATAAAAGTACCTCACTGGGTTCACCAATCTCCAACAGAGAAGTAGGTGAGGTCCATTCCGAGTAATTCATTTTGCTTGGTGACTTACCCCTTTACTTCTTTTTAGCTGGAGGACCAAACAACGATGACAAAGAAGTGGACCTCTTATTTTCCAGATACTGGCCAGGGGTCCTAAAGTGACTTTTAATAGTTTTAGCAGCAAAACACTGATAAATCTAACAGGACAATTATGTCCTGCCCAAAACAAATTAAACAGGGAAGTGGCCATAATAAGACATTTACCTATTACAGTAGTCACAGACATAAGGAAAAGTATTACAAATTCTATAATACAGGAATTCCCAGGGGGGACATATCTGTTTGAGCTGAAGATGAAATTAGTTACTTGTATGTCATGTCTAAGAATTGAGAAGTAGTATACTAGGAACAGCTGAAATGAGACTTAAAGGCAAGTCGTTATTTGTTAATTACCGAAACTTGTGCCGTAGGAGTGCCAGTCTCTCCTTTATGGGCCAAGTCATTTTGTACTTTCACAATAAAGTTTGCATACTCTGTAGTTCAGTTAATGATGCTTTATTAGATGTTCATTAACAGTGCTAATAAACAATAACAGTTTGTAGAAATCCTGAAATGATGGATAACAGTAACAGTGCTGATAAATATATCCAGATTTTCTGCAGGTGTTTCCTGATTCTACTGAATAATATCAACTGAAATTCTTTTAGTACAAATAATTAAACAGACTTCTGTATTCCAGCTCGATTGTCTGTTCTGCATCCCAGAAGCTTACTTCCTTTCTGGAATGCTGGATATTTCATCTTTTCTATTTGTCAGCCCAAACTAACTAACTGACTTTACTAACTGTATCTGCCGTATATTCTGATACCAAAACTCTGTAATGCTTTTCACGCCTCTTTAGCCTTGGTTTTCCAGTCATGTCTTGCATGTGTCTCTTTATCTAGCATTCCATTACTATGTATATCTTTCTTTTGAGAAAGGAACATTCTGTATTTCTCTGAAACTGAATGCATACGTTAGGCCTATTCTACCTTAATGTACTATAGCGAATTCACTGCGAATACCCTAACTCTAACACAGTGGTTATGTATTTAGGTTGAATTTCAGAAGTGGTTTATTTAGGTGAATTTTGCAGAATGTTTGTGAATGTCCCTGATAGTTTTGCCCTATGCTTCACAAAGTTAGTGAAGTTCTTAGTTTCTAGGGATTACATTCAATAAACAGTTCCAGTGTACTGAACTGCAATCACTGGAAAGCACAGCTGGTGTAATTTCTGAGTGCTGGCAGTGATTCCATTGTTTTTTTCAGAGATTTTTCCCTTCAACTTCAAGTTGGTGTGACTGTGGAGTTGATGCATATATAAATGTGGGAAAAAAGGGCTTGCCTCCCACATTGGGGGTGTGGGTGGGGTGTTGTCCCTGAAAAAAATCACTTAGGAGTTTTCTGTGTTATTCTTGTGTCTTAGCCATTTAATTTGCAGTAGAATTTAATTTTACACCAAATGTGATTATTCTAAGTGAATTTCTTTAGCAAATGTGATCTCTGCTTATTTTTTGACCGATTATAATTATGGTATTTGTTTTGTCTATCAAATGTAACAGACTCATAAGTATATGGATACATGTATAGACCACTAGATAGATTCACACATACAGAGACAAACACAGAGTGATACATAGATCAGAGGCAGATAGATAAGACTGGTAGTTAACTACATGCATGCAGTGAGAAGCATAGATTGGCAAATGGATAGATAAATAGATTGACAGACATGTCATGTCTATCAATTTATCAGATGGGCAGATATATCTATACATACATGCATGCATATATAGACAACATAGACACATATATATATATATATATATATATATATATATATATATATATATATATATATATATATATACACACACACACACATATAAATATATGGGTCTACCTGACAACGCCGACGATGAGAACACTGACACCAGAAGATCGAAAAGTGAGATGACCGATGGATGAAAACCCCGACACTGTGAACACCGACATGTGAAAAGGCTGTGTAGGTATGCGGTAGTGACTGACGTTAGGGTTAGGGTTAGGGTGCGAGTAAGGTAAGTGTGTAATATTGACGGACTCTAGTGATAGGGGTGGGTTAAGTGAGTTTGGGTTAGGGCGCGGGTTAGGTGAGTGTGCGATAGTGATGGACCTTAGGGTTAGGGTTTGGGTTAAGGTTGTAGATAGTTGTGTATGTAATGTTTAGTGTGAGTTTGTAAGGATTTTGGTGTGCTTGTGTTTTGTGTGTGTGCTTTTTGGACAGGGGATTTGTTTTGTTTGTTGATTGTCAGGATTGTGGTGTGTTGGGCATGTGAGGTTTTGTGTTTGTGAACTTTCGGTTATGTGGTGTCGGTGATTTCGTTGTCGGTGTTGTAGTGCGTCGGTGTTGTCAGGTAGATCCAAATATATATATACATATACATATATATATATATATATATATATACACACACACACATATATATATATATATATATATATATATATATATATATATATATATACACACACATACATATATATATATATATATATATATACACACACACACACACATATATATATATATATATATATATATATATATATATAATTATACATTGTTATTAAAGTAACACAGCACTGAATATCAAAAGATGAATCCCAAAGGATAAAAACTCAAAACACTGCACCCCCCCCCCGCTAATTATTTATAACTACTCTGAGATTAGACAACAGTATGATAAGGGCAAATTCTAGCTGTCATCTGTATCACAATCTTCCTAGAAGTAATGCTGGCATTCTGTGTTCATACTACTATTTGATCAATTCTTCCAGCATTACAGACATTTGATATTACTAGTGTTCGACTATATGGAGTGTTTCCATATAGATAAACTGACAGCTAGACAGATGTGGATCTACCAATTATGTTCAACATGCAAATGGCCTTAATGTTACAGACAAGCTGTCATCATCTTACTGTGCAAAGAATAACCTCTGTGCATGCAGAAATAAAAATAAAAAAACAAAAACCTATCTTTAAATGGGGCAGGCCATAAGTGCACCCCCATACACCACCATGCTAACCCATGTATGTGTATATATATATATATATATATATATATATTTTTTTTTTTACAAACCTACATCTTACCAGAAATGGCGGAAAAACAAGTGTAGGGTTATTTCCATAGCTAGCTAGGACTTAATGATTATATCACAATAGTCCCACAAATAAGACAAAAATCACTCAATAGATAATAGTGCCTTATAAAAGCATGTATACATAATGAAGTAAAGAATGGGCAAATATTTTTACTTAGGGGTGCTACAAGAGGAGGTACAACAAGTGTAGGGTTATTTCCAATTTCAGTATTGGAATTTTGTACATTTTCAATGTTTTTTTTTTCTAAATGGCTTTTGTATAAGAGTCGTGTTCATAGGTTTATAGATTAGTACTAGGCTAACTGCCCTTGTGGGCCATTTTAAGCCTAGCCAATTATCCCATGTGAGAGTCAAACCCTGCAGCATATTTTTGTAAGGCAAACACTTTAACCATTATGCCAGCCTCCCACTGTTGTAAGACGGTCTCTTTAAATTAAATGGTTGATGACTTGGTTCTTAATTAGTATTTAAACTTTTTTTTTTAAATTGATGCATCTGATGAAGTTTTACATGTTGTAAAGTGAAAGAGCTCATTTAAGAACTTGGAATAAAAACATTTTTATACCTGAGAACTTGCATCTTGTTTGTGGAGTACTTCTAGTTGATGATGTATATTTGTGGGTTTACTAGTTTGTCTTTTATGTTTTTTTCTGCTTTACACATGAACACACTAAATATGTCCTCTTACTTGGTCTTTACTCTAACCATAGCCCACATGCTCTCACACAAACACGCCTAACTCCTATGTTAAGAATATCTTTAAAAGTTTGACATTAGCTTCCATACTACCTTTCCCAAATCCATTCCGTGTACCATTCATCCAAAATCCTACCTTACCCAAATCCATTCAATGTACCCTTCATCTGAAATTGTCAAATTTCAATGAATGGAACACCCAGTGGCATTTCAGAATTACTTACTCTCTCAGTGAGTAGCCAATTTGACAGAGTAAATGGCAACCACACACACACACACAAATAAATGAGAGAGAGAGACAGGTGGCTATGTAAGCAGACATGATTGATACCTATATACCTGTTCAGTCTATGAATTGCTGCAACATTGTTCTAACATGTCAGCTAATAGACGAGAAAATTACTGTCCTATGCATTGCAGATGGTTGGCTGATGAACCTCCCTGCATTCAAGAAGGTAATATAAAAAGCATTATGTTATGTTGTCTTTATATGAATAACATTCTGCGGTTTCATTCCTGGAACCTAAAATTTGGAGCTTTTACCTTGTGACTGCTCAGTATGCAATATTAAGATTGGTCATTAATGCATGATTCATTTCTGCGCAAAATGTGCAACACATTTTAAAATGTCGTATTACTGAGTCCATGAAAAAAGGTAATGAATTTATTTTGTAGCCCAAAAGAAAAAAAAGTGTAAAACACAATTTTGATAGTTATTTTTGTCTGCTCCAGTTGAATACAGTTCTTTGAGGAGGTGAGAATATAATTTCAGAAAATAATAGCTTTTCAAACACCTGACTGTAAGAAACATGTCCTTGTTCTCTTCAAGCCTTCACCACAAACAAAGATTCACAATAAGATTACTGCTGCCTCCCTCTCTTTCTCAGTTATCTTCTATTTTGTTTATGTCTCTATTTGTCTGACTATCTGTCTTTCTCTGTCTCCATCCCTTTCATATATACATAAGTGGAAGAAGAGACCAGATACTGGACCTCGAATGCCCATATCAGGATAAACCAAAAAAAAAAAAACGAGGCTGAATTTAATAGAGGCAATGTCTGACTGTTTATAATGAAGACTGTAATATAGGAAGGCAGTGCTAATAATATATGTGTTGTCTTCGCATCCAGTGCTGCATAAGAGACATTTGAGATAATCATAAATTATGGTACAGAGAGGTAAATTTACTGAAAGAATGTCTGTTTAGGAAAAATATCATAAATACAACACATGCAGGATGGGACCTAGATTTGGGAGTTCCTATCGGGACAGTGATTGTACACATCTGTGGGTGACGTACAGTAACAAAGAAATGAAGTATAAATACAAATGTGGAGATATTGTGCTGTGAAGCAGACAGCTCATCTTAGTTATCAAAAGTTAATCAGTCCTGCAGCCTTGCAATCACACAATATGTGCAGCAACAATGTTGCTCAGTATGGCAGATCAAGACAGATGTATGTGTCAGTTAACATTAAAGGCCATGCTCTCCATTTCACGGCCTTTGTCATACCCGAGTAGATGATGCCATACCATACACAGAAATACACACACAGCCATATAATGGAAATTAGACTGTGTTATGTTTTGGCACCATTATGACTTGTAAGGAAGGTAAAAAAAAAAAGTTTAAAGGAAAGTTAAAAACAGAATAGCAACAAGCAGAACGATACAGAACAAGATAGAATATAGCAAAGTGCATAATGGGCAAAAGCGGGGTAACTTTTTACAGCTACCTTTTACTAATATATATTATGAGAGAGTAGCTGAAGAGTAAGAGCAACATAAAATCAGAGAAAGGAAAGAGTTGCAGGTGAATATATAGGGGAAACAGGTGGAGGTGTGCACACTGGGGTTTAAATGCATGAGACTGACAGAGACACTCAAAGGGTGAGCAAATTGTGATGGTGAGTTTCAAATGGTGCACTATGCATGGGGCAGCACAAATTAGGATCAGAACCATAACCAGACTGGGCATGGGGTGAAGGTTGGAAAATCTATGCTGATTTATCACCAGCTGCCAGATAAGTATCTTCAGTAGTATGGGCATGTCCATTGGCCCTATAACTGGGGCCTGATGTTGAGTAAACCTACCATTCACTCTAGAATGCATTCCATATGATCAAGATGTATGATTACTTCAACTGGAGCCACATCTAGTTCATCTCAAGCAATGAAGCAAGGCTACTTGACAGGGGCAAGGCAGTCCCGTACCCCACGTCACACCCAGTTACTGTTTTAGCAGGTGAAAGCTGTGTTTGATGAACCTTCACATTATCTTGTTCTGCTCAACCTGCAGAGTGACGACACATAGGAAATGGTTCAACAGGTGTATTACTCCAACATCTCCCACATCTGCAATGGGAATATATAGATTGCAGCATACAAACCAAAGAGCGAAACAGTCACACAAACAAACTACTCAGTAATGATACTCCTATCTGTTTGCTGCATTCTGTAGTGGCCAGTGTGTTTTTAAGTCTTGTTCTATTGTTCCTGAAAGTGACTAGTACGGCATTGTACTGTCAAACCAAAATGCTACATCTGTCTCCCTTGTTGTGTTGTCCGAACAGCAGACATGGCTGTATACGCTGTAGTTAGGTATACAGACCCATACAGTGACGTTATCACAAAACCGTGCTGTGTGATCTATATGTGCTGTGTGCCTACCGTCCACGAGTGCATTCTAGAAAGATTCAAGTTTAGGAATTATGCTACTGCCGCAATCATGTACAAGTCTAACTGTGCAAAATCTCATTTAAGGCACTACATATAACGTTTACAGATATGGTTAAGTGCCTCATACAAGTCCATGCATTTTCTGGATTTTATTTCTAAATTGGGCCAAAATAAATTTAATGACCAAGTACAAATAGTGACTGGCAGTTCTATTTCCTTAATGCTAAGAAAGGACAATTGCCTTGTTCTACAGTTTCAAGTTAAACAAAGCATGACAACAAAACTGATTAACAGCTGTAAAACAAGGAGTATAAGACCATACTATGACCCCCCCAAAAAAAGAATGTGCAGATCTTGCTGTAAAATACTTTCATACTGCATACTACATAAAAGAAAAAGGTTGCAATGTTTACAGAGGTTTAGTCATCCAGACGTACAGTTTTGTTTTCCTCTTGTTTACTCCAGGGATGTGTTTTTTGTTATAGTTTTGGGTATGACACCTTATTCTCCAGTGCTGGGTACTGTAGTCGCATCAGAGAGGAAAAGTGCTCGCATGCAAAAGTTATCAGAGCAGAGATTTCAAATCAATTGTATCATTCACTGCATGTCAGTACCCAGCCACTGTATATTCAGATTAGTGAAGATGTGAAGTTCCCCATGTATCAACTGACCTCAAATGAATCTCTCTGGAATCAGTACAGTTTTCTTCTAGAAAATTCTGTCAGCACTTTAAAAGTACAGAGCTGTTGCAGTTAGAGCTGTGGTTGTCAGTAGAGGACAAAAGAATAATGCGTTCATAAAATCACAGACACGACTCTTCTAGCTGTATTACGCAAATGAAAAAAATACTTAGCTAATGCTTTTCAACATAGTATTGGCACAGTCATTGAACTAAACAAGGTATACAGCTCTTACTGCAAAATAGAAAAAAAAATTGATCTGGTCAGTGTTACAGTCATGGAAATGAAACAAAAATTGAACTAATATTATACCAGTTTAATTTCGTAGTAAAGCAAGGATTTTAATAACTGTTGTAGAAACAAAAGGTGAATTAATTCTAAATCACACTCATTTTTAGTAATAGAGAATCCACTAACAGTAAGCTGAACTGAATCAGCTTAGACTATCTCTGCTATAGAATAGATTTTACAATTAGCAATAAAATTTAATAGCGAGAAGATTATTATAGTCACTGTTATAATTTCACCTAATTAGCTTAACAGCATATTTATCGTGGAGCTGCCAGGCATATAGCAAATTAAGCTATGGTGGTTAACATGGTACAGTCTGTTCCATGTCTGCTAAGTTACGCTGAAGCTGTTTCAGCACTACTGTTTCAAAATGGTGCTGTTGACCTTTTGGGAGGAACTGCTCCATGATTTACCCTGGTAGCAAACCTCACCTTGTTACAAACATTATGGCAAACAGGTTTACTGTTGTTTTGTGGGAGCCATTCTTCCCCGAGATGCTTCCACTCAAGAGCCAACTCACCATGCACAGCTGCTCAAACAAAGAATGAACTCAAAAAAAAAAAAAAAAAAAAAAAAAAAAAGTAATCCCACATGTCCTCCCTATACCCAATAAACTTTTATGTATTTATTCCTTATATCTGTACCAAATACAAAAAGGCTGAAATATCACAAAAGGAATTCTGCTGGCACACACACAAAGTGCACCAGCAGTGATTTCATATAGAAAATAACTCGGGAGTTTAATTTTGCTGAATTGTGATCAGCGAGTTGGTTCCTCAGAGTTGTACATTTGGGAGCAGTAGAACAGCTCATTGGCACATATCAATCATTTGCCAACTTTGTTAGTGTTCTGTTTATGCTCTGAAGCAGTTTTAGGAAATGTGATCTACGTTTCTTGGCATAATGGTGGGCTGTTTGATGATCTGTATTATCTAATGCAGGGAAGAGCTATCCCACTTATTTAAGTGATTCTTCTGCCAAGTTTAGCACCAATGTAAAAATGTTTATTCATGTTGACTTTTATTGGCAAAGCTATCAGTAAACATAAGATCAGTTATTCCTGCCTTCACAGGGTTAGCATCATAACCAATTGCTTTCACTGAGCCAGTACAGCAGACCAATGTGGAACAGCAGAGTACGTGTCAGTGACGTTGCCATGACTCTCATACTCATGACCAAGGCTGCAGACAGTGGCACATAGTCACAAAGTGAATTTGCAAGAACCCAAATTCACAGCAGGTTGGTAATCCCATAGGCAGTGAGACAGGCTCACTCACTCAGCAGAATGAGGACATAACATTACAACCTTAGGGGACCACACCACGTAGCTCTCCCAAATCAATCTCTTGTAAATAACCCAGACACCTTTAAAAGATGCTACAGTGTCAGAGTAAGTAGCACCCGCTGTCACACTTGTGCAAAGACGTGCCAGTCAAAAGACATATTTCACAATTACCTCCTAAAACTTGCAAAACACTGGCTGTCCAGCTGCAGATGCCCCATGACATAGTTCATGCACAAGTTATTGCCACAGATAGTCAGGTAGACATGATTAGAGTATTTCAAGGTATATGTGAGAAATTGCATCAGTACATAGGAATGGTGGAGACAAGGGACAATGCCACGGTTATCCTCATGTGCAGTGTGTTGCCATACACATCATCCATGTCCACCTCCACATACCCACTAGCAAAAACATAATGGACTCACATTGGAAGCACAGTTGTGCATGGCTAGGAGACTGTCCAAACACATGGGGAATGAGTAGACTGCACCTCAAGTAATTCTTAAGAATGTGCTACAAGGAATAGGAATCACATAACTCAAGAGGGCAGCCAGGCCTCATCAGCACCCCCCCCCCAACATGTGGTAGAACCTCTCAACTGAGGTCTCAGTCGTGCAGCATGGTCAGATCAGTGTCTAGAGGTTCTCCTGCATCCAGTAAAGCATCCCATCATAGGACCTCAGTACCAGCCTTAAATGCAACACCTGCTCATGATCATGGGGACATTCATCCACACTGTCCTAGAGGACATTGTGTATGACGCATTAGATCTATAGTTACCATTGCGGACCAAAATGAATTAGTCGGATGTCACAAAGCTTTCAATTTTAAGGCATGGATACCAGTGCTTAACTATTCATAATACCGCTTGACTCTCAGCCTTGCAAAAATGCTATTATAATGTATGATTACATAAAAGATTTTGTGTAAATGAACTAAGTAAATAATGTATCAGATGTGCAGTCTCATGTGACCATGCCCCACACATCATAGCCAGCAGTACAAATGCAGGACACAATACAAGTGAGTTTCAAATTAATGTTCAGTAAGGCAAACCTTGAGAAATAAGTCACTTAATCAGATTACTTAATTTCCTGATGGTTGATATCTGAAAAACAGTAAAGCGATAGCAGGATACACAAGAAAGCTAACATACACCTCTCCTATTAAGTAACAGTGAACTCAAAATTTCTCCAGTGGAACATTGCACCTGTACATGCTGCAGTTGACTGTCATTAGATAATCAGTATTCCCACAATGCCCCCAAAATACTTCTGCATGAGGTCATATGACTGCCTTATTTAAACATGTGAGAATAGGCAAAACCAAACGTAGCAGATGAGGCTGACCAAACAAGAAAAAAATCCAAGCAAGTAAAACGATTGATCAGCCAACACAGCAGAGTATAAAACAATACAACATGTATTCATTAACTAAAAATAAAGATAAAATAAAAATTAAAAAAATAAATAATTTTTATTTTTAGTTAGCGAGTAAATGTTGTTTTGTTTTACACTCTGCTGTGTCGGCTGATGGATCATTTTATTTCATTATTTAAACATGTGCTTAATATTCACATTAGCATTCATGCCTTTAGCACTAACTTTACAGCTTAAATTGACAGGTGGCCATCAAACTGGAGCTATGTCACCACTAAACAAAACATAAAAAGCAATTAGTTATTCTCTTGGAGAAAAGAAATTTCTTCAAAGATGAAAGAAACTGATATACAATGGCAGAAGACCAACACCACACAGCATAGCCCCCAAGTAACACTGGATGTGTCAACTATTATTTATGTGATTTCTTATTACTAATATCTAAATGTCAAGTCCCTGTAGTTGTGGACTAGTTGTAGAGTCCTTGCCTGCACAGCCATCTACTGTGTATGATTCTGTTGCATGTGGTCCCATGCTACTGCTATCCACTGGCCACCATGATGAATGTCACTGTTGGAACGAACAATGGCAGGAGCTTCGCTGTCATCATTGGGCGGCTGTATAGCAGACTGATGTGTGATCATGTTGTATAGAATGCAACATGCAGTAAACTTCCTGCATGCCCTAATAGGGTCATACTCTATGATGCATCCGGACTCATCCAGGCAATGGAAATGAGCTCTCAGCAGGCCAAACACTCTGCCACTGATAATCCAGTCTAGGATATGGTGACATTGAAGAATTCTTCAGCAGCTCCCCTAGGGTTATGGACTGGTGTTATTAGGCAAGGTAACTCGCATCATCTAGAAAAGAAAAAAGAGGGGACATAAAAGAAAGTGGGTTTAGTACAAACAATGCCTTTTTCAAAGTTTCAAAATCTGTAGACAATACTATAACTAGAAAAGTTTGCACTTACCAGCAAGCTTACCATGCAGGAAGAGGTGGTACAGTGATCTTGCATGCTAAATGTGAGGATCATGAGCAGAGCCAGGAAGCTGGGACATCACATTGGTGATACACCCCAATGTATCGCACAGTACCTGGAAGTTGACAGAATGGTAGTATTTACTGTTCCATTATTGCACTCCCCAGGGTTAAGATGGGGTCTTAATGGCAACATAGGTTCATAGGTAGGTACCAGGCTATCGGCCCTGGAGCCTATACAAGCCCAGCCAGAAAGGTACCCTGGCTTTTGCCACCCAAGAAAATTATTTTCCTGTGCCACTGTCAAGCAGCGCCACAGAGGTGATCCCCGGGGTGAATTTCCTATTTCCCATCCAATCATCAAGATTTTTCTTGAAGAGTGCTAATGAGGACCTTTGTTTGATATAGATAGGTAGTTTATTCCAGAGTATGGGAAGTCTCTGGGAGAGGAATCTATCCCTCCGGCATGTTCTATTTATTGTGTTGACAAGGTTTAGGTCCCCAGAGTATGTAGCTCGGAGGGCTTGGGATTTCTTTAAGTGAAGCATGTCCAACAGCTCTGGGTTTGACATAGCTTTGTATGTTAGGCAGAGATCACCTCTGAGTAAGCAATATGTGATGGAGTAAAGCTGGAGTTTTTTAGACGGTCTGCGTAGGGCATCTGTTTAAGGTCGGTAATCCTCTTTGTGAGGTATTTCTGCGGCCTTTCCAGTTGTAGATGTCTTG